>NW_010430836.1:7780-26231 GCF_000710305.1 Buceros rhinoceros silvestris
GTTAAGCAGCTCAAGTATTTAAGAGGAATATTAACGTAAAAGTACACAAATCCCTGACGATAAAACCCCAGAGAACTAGAAAGATGGCAACTCAGCAACACTGAGTATTTTTCTGTCCTCAAGAGCCCTCATAGGGCCTGGCTCATCCTCACTTGATTGAGGACTGCCTGAACAGCAAAGGCTCCTTGGATTGTGAGCATATTACTATTACGCTAACTCATTAGACCAAGCTGTCAGTTGTGTGCATTAGCCAATAAATAATGGCTTTGTACAGTTAAATAGTGTATGTCCAGTTTGTTTACAGTGTCTTTCCAAGTGGCAGAAATAAACCAAGAAAGTGATCCAGAGATGGAGCATCAGGATACTTTCTAATCTTTAGGCATAGATTGCTAAAAACATTTTACATAGATTATTGATGGTGGTGGTGTAATTTAACTGGGCATTGCAATCAAGTTATTTCATTGCAATCAATGTTTTCATTGTAATCAATAATTCATGTGGATTTTTGAGAAATGAAAAAATATTTTTCCATCATTGAAGAATAGTCAATCTTTCTGATTTTTTTTATTTGTTAAGAATAGTAAATATCAGTTTCCCTTCATCATTAGTATATTTGAGGTTAAAATATTTCAAATTTTCACTTAATTTCCAGATTAAAAGCTTGACTGACTTTTGTGGTTTTGATATCAAGTCCAGATAAAGTGGAAATATTGTGCCTTCTCTGTCTGAATGATCATAGTATGTTATCTAATCATTCTGATGTCACTCAAAACTGTTCTTATATCAAAACAACCCCCCTATATTGCTTATGAAACCTTTATCTCCCAGGAAATCTTAACCCTGCTGGAAATTTCACATCAGAATGAGCAATCCAGCTGGCCAGACCAGAAAGGTGAATTCATTCCCTTCTAAGACTAGGTAGGTGTAATTATTTTTAAATAGCAATGTGATGAATTAAGCTCACATAGCAAAAGGCCTTTCTGCCAGTGCCTTAAAACTGAAGTGTTAAACTAACCAAGTACATACAATGACGTGAGACTGTGTCATACTTACAGAAATTTGTGTAGATACAGAAAATCTCTTGCTTTGACTGAAGAGGACAATGAATAGAAATGTCAGAAAAAAACCTAAATCTGAATAAGGAAAAACTCATAAACTATAAAGAGAACCAAAAAAAATGATATCCTAACAGACTCTGAAGAGTCTGAACTGCAGCAAGGAATAAAAGAAACATTCCTTATACTTCTCTTGCCTTCCGTTGGGCTAGTTCTCTCTTGCCAGCTTTGCAGGACCTCTGCAGAAGTTGTATGTGGTTTTCATTTGTCTTCAGTGTTCCTGGCAGAAGTTTTGCAGGAATTTTGACTGATTTGTATGCATTTATAATCAGGAGCTTTTTCTTCTGTCTGTATAGGAAAACCAGCCTACCTAATATTTACTCACATAATGTGTTTTCCACTAGCACAGAGCAAATATGTTATTGAGGGAATTGTATACTAACATCGCCAGATACTGCAAATGACTGAGTGTGTTTGAACTACATCCTCAGGAAAAGGTGTACCGTACATGAAAAGTACAGTTGTAAGCATTCAAATATTTTAATTTCTATCTTTATTTCAGAAAAAGTGTAGCCACAAAGGCTACATTTTTTATTTAGATGTTTATTATATAGTGATATGAGGAAAGAATTTTATGCTCAAAGAAATACTAAAATAAATACATTGATATAGCTGGATTTGAAAATGAAGAAAAATTTTCTGTGGTCTTTTTTTTCCCAGAATTGTGTCAGAGTAGCTATTTCTAGAGGGTACAAGTGGTCCAGCTCTTAAATAGAACCCGTTAATCTTTTTGGAAGAGGCAGAGGCGGGGGTTTGTACGGTTTTCAAAGAAATACTTAAATTAAAATCCTATCTGGAACAAGCCAGTAAAAGTAAAGTATCTTAATATGACATGGCAAAAAATGCATTAATCACCACGTTTTTTCAAGGACAATGGGATGCTTATAAGCTTAAAATTACTAAAGATAAAACAAAACAAAAATCCATTTCTATATATTTGAAAGAAAAGTTAAGATCCTAACGTATTCAGGAAATGAAAAAAATCTGATTTCCCCATATTGATTTTTAATAATGCTTTTTAAAAAATATGCTTATATTTTAGGTCTGTAAGTCTGAGTAGTAATATAATTTAAATTAATCAGTGACTTCTAACAGCAGAGGTTCAGAGACCTATTCAATGATACTTCCACTCTGTTCATTTTTCTTTGAACTCTGGAGTTTTTAGTTGAGGAGGAGTAACAATGATCAAGATCAAAAACTAACTGGGAGCAATTCCAATACGTTCTCTTCAAGTTGTCTATACTTTGAAGCAAAATCAAAGAAAGAATAATTTTAACGAAAACTCATCTAATTTGTTTGTTTTCTTGCATTTGCTTATACAACAGCAATTGATGATAGCAAATATGTTTAATGAGGGCAATAAAAGACCAGGAAATAATGACTTATGAGTCTTTCCTTTTGAACCAATTTACCGAGTTCAGTGGGGTTTATGTACTATTTATGTTTTATCTTACTGCTATTTATTTCTTGTCTTTTCTCAAATAGGTGATGGAAAATTCAAATGCTCTGTCTCCATCTCCTGACAGATAAGAACTAAACCAAAAATATGGACTTGGAAGCATGAACCTGAGGGAGAAAAAAGGAGGCACTGAATTTCTGTTTCTAGTTTGCTTGGTTTTCTTCAGCTTTTCCCCATTTGTAAAACAGTTCCAAGTTATTATAATGTAGATAAACAAAAAATCATAATTTTATGCAGATGGAGTTAAAAGATCATGTCACTTTGGCAATACCTCACAGGAGTTCTTCAGCCCCAATTTTCCATTAGACTGAAACAGGACTACTCTATTTAATGTAATGGAGAAATGCCGGTTTATGGTAAATGATTATTTGAGGATTTTTAGAAAATCCCTATATTGATAATTTAAAACAAACATTTCATTTTCATTTGTTGATATGCCTAAAAATATAGTTATGTCTTTGCACTAACTAGCTTACATGGAAATAATGTACTTTTTTGTGACATTTACTGTATAAAAAAATTACATTTGTTTTATGTGATTTTTAATCAATTTTGAGGTTTGTTTACCTCCCCACCCACCGTATTACAGCTATTACTGCAGATCATAATCCCAAATGCTTTTTATAATTTATTTTGCACAAACAAATAAAGTTTAGAGGAAATTGCAGCACATATGTGTGACTTCTTTCATTAACAGCAAAGCTTTATACTGGTTAATACCGCTATATAAATCAACAGTAACACACAAGTGTAAGGAAGAACGCAATTTAAGACAGTCTTAAAAGAATAAGTTGCTGTTGCATCTTATGCCAGATGACCTTTGCATACAGCTTATATTAACATATTTTAAACTTAGAATCTTCTATACATTAACTGCATCATACTCAAGTTGAAAAATTAAAACATCCCAAACCTTGGTACACCAACTCTTTGTCCATTTATCTGAGTGAGCGATACATTTATTTGAAAAATCTCTAAGAGTTTTGAACTATGATTCCTTTCCAGGTGTGATCTGTCAAGCATGCTCCTTTTCCTCCCAAGGAAAGGAAATGTCACATTTTCTTTTGTTTCTATTCTGCCCTTTTATTTGGGAGACATTTCAAGTAAATTGGGCCTGTCTTCAAACACTTGCAAGTGCGAGAGTGGGAAGGAAAGATCTATTGACCATCTACCGATCTCACTCATTTGAGATAGGGCCCAACCAAGTCCAGGTTAATGTACTCTTGATACTGTATACCTATACAGTCCCATTTCTTGTAACATGACTGACAGTTTGTCCACTGGGGTTATTAGCATTTGTTAAGTAAAGATATAGGAAAAGTTGAAGTGATTTTTGCTACCAAATACGTCTGAATGAAGGACGCTTTTTTTAGAACTTAATCATAAGATACAGAAGCATTATGCCTCGCTGCATGTACAGGCAAATGAGAGCACATCTCCATTATTAAGTACATCACCTTCTGGAATTTTTTTTTTTTTCCTTTAACAGCCAGTACAAGGCTATCTTTTATATCAGGCAGAGAAATGAAAGAGACCTAGTATTCTGGCAGGGGGCAAATATCAGCCTTTCTGTACTAGTATACTACAGAATGTCACTTGTATTTTCCTTTTCTGGGTGTAGGAAAGTGCCTGGTTTTGAAGTGTTGGGAGTTACAGAAAGCAGTGATGAACTGATGTTCCCTGTTTATGGAAGAGTTTTCCATAATGGTACCATTAGCTCCAATGCTAGTTAGGATTACAAGAAATGTCCCCAGTGGTTCAATCTGCTGTCAATAAGACAATTATGATTTTTAAAAATTTCTTCTTGTAAGTCTGAAGTCTTTCCCCAATTATTATCTGCCAATATTTATTATTAGTTCTGTTTCGGAACACAGTATAAAGAAAGTATAAAGAATAATGGATGTATATAAATAATATATGTTTTACTATATTAAAAACCAAACCAAAATGATTATTATTACTAATATGCAGGTTAACATTTATATTTTTATGTAGCATTAGCAAAACAGGGCAATGGGACAAAGATTTTATTGTAGATCTTTTCACTTACAAAATATTTTCTTTGAAGAACAAAGAAAATAGAAACAAATTTTGTAACTGACCTTTATGAATAAAACTGGTGAGTTTGTTGTCTTTGGAGAATGTTTAATAAAGAAGAGAAGACATGAAAATGCCACTTTTTTACTTACTTGTTTAAGATGTTAGATTAATCTTGTTTGATATTCCTCCAGAGGGAGGAAAAAAATATATTAACATTGTTACAACAATTGTTACAAGAATTATCCTAGCATAGGTTTTACTACTGCCTATCTCAGTTCTAGTTTACTATAAGATTTATAGAGACAGACTACTCAGTTTAATGACTGTTTTGAAATACATGCTACTAGAGGAAAGGTTACCTTTAGAAACTGATACTAGAGATATTGATTTAAACATAGAGATGTACTTCAAAAAATATGAAGAAAAAGAGGAAAACATTGAAGCTGTCATTGAACATTGAGAGCAAAGTCATGACTTCGTGGCGATTTTTTAATATTCAGTCAGCACTGCAGTACTGAAGTTCAAGGCTTACCATATCTTCAAATAGAAAATAAGTTTTTAAAGTAACACTTCTATTTATTATGGATAAACACATACAAGGAAATACATTACACAAGACTGTCACTGTCAGACCACTAATTACGAAATATTAGGGGTCAAATTTCCACATTAACATTAATGAACACTTTATACAGTCATTGAACAAAGTATTATTGTGTGATAATAACATGCCTAGTAAGACTGTAAATCATTGCAATGAAAGCCTATTCACACCTACAGTAGGTGCATCATTACTCTGTAACACCTGAACACATTTAGTGAGACACTAAAATACGCTTCTGCTATATGAAATACAAGGAATTGCATATTTAACTCATCAAGAATATTAGAATGTTTTCTTATAATCTACTTTAGAAATCTATGAAAAATATCCCCCCCCGAATTCACACTGAATTCCCAAATGTTTGCAAAATATAGATAAGTAAATATGTTCCTGTTAGCCTACAGTTTTTACAGAGTCCTGAATTTTTGTCATATTGTTCAAAGTGTTTCTGGGATTGCTCTTATCTTCCCATATGTCTCCACTAAAAAATAGTATCTAACAATATCAACAGTGTGAAGTTTGTGAATGTAATGTAAATATCGGAGAGGCTGGAGCTCAACTGTGTTATTTCTCTTTCAAAAGATCAATGAGACCAGCATGAATGTGAAGTACAGCTATTGCATGTGGTATTTCCTCACTAATGTCTATGAATACATACAAGCACATAATCTCTCTTTTGAGCTTTGAAGAAAGAAATAAATTTGGATGCTGATGTAAAATAGAAATTGTTTGTTTAGTATGTGACTTTAAAAATTTTCGCCTTACAATTTGAGTAAGTTGGTTACCAAGCTCTTCTGCCTCAGTGAGGAACATTCTTTGCTTGCAGAGCTGCACTGTGAAATGCAAAACATTTTTTTCCCTTTTCATCCCTGACTTCAGTGAACCCAGGGCAAAAGAGGGACAGTAAAGATCCTCTTTGGCTAATACTAGTGAATATGTGTGCTTAATATAGCTAGCATATTTAATGCGCTTTTGTGTTACTGTTGTTGTTAGGTCCGTATCTGCTATATTCTTCTGTACGATGTTATGGGAACATTTTTCATTTTATTTTTCACCTTCCTGCAAAAATACGTATCTCCTAGTAAGTAAATTGAGTGGTCACCTCTCCAGCCTCATTGTTCCAGAAGATTTAGGCTGGATTTACACAGTTTCTCAGAAAGAGACCTTGCTCAATTATGTGTGTCACTTATACTTAGCTACAGCTTTGTTCTGCGTTCGTCTAGGATAGGGTTAATTTCCACAGCCAAGATAGCCAACCAATGGGATACCATACTGACAAAGAGAAGCAAACCATCAGATCACAACCAGCTTCAAAGGCCTGCCTCATTCAGATGGTATTAGTGAATTTTAAACTTCTACTTCAAAGCATTGACTCATACTCCATTTATCACTGGACTATACTATGTAAGAATGAATTTAACGTGGGGGCACAGCACAACCCTGTGTGGCAGGTAAGGAGTTTCACTTTGCTACTTCCTCCATACACTTTATGCTGTGGCTGAACCTAGTCTTATTTTGCCAGTATCAGGGTTTCTAACCCAGAAAGCTACATTTTATTTATATTTGATGTGAGCTGGTTCCTTGATCAAAGCAATGACAGGAGGATGGCATTAGTACTTATGCAGTTTTGAGGGGACTCAAATTCCTACAGAACTAAATAGGAACCGGGCAATGACTTCAATAGTGTTAATGTTTCCTAAATTATGGGCATACATCCCTAAAGAGAAAAATAGGATCTGAACCTTAGTTATGCCTATGAAAGGCAGACACTGTTATTGGGTCCATGAGTGCCTTTAGTAATACCTGGATAAAAGCAACAGATTATTACCCAAGGCTAAAGATAACATGCCATTATTTTCCTTGAATATACATAATTATGTGTTCTGTAAATCCAAAGGCAATCTATCTTTAAAATAGGTTCTACACAAAGAAGAAAAATATATAGCATTTCTGAATATAATGAACAAGGTGTAATTTTGTATTCATTATATTTTTGTCCTGATTCTTAATCAATGCATTGAGTTTACAAGGATCCTTGCCATTACTTGAAAGGCAGCACTATAATTCTCACTTCCGTGCTTTCATGACAGGCTGTGGAACCTCTGATTATGATGTGTCACGTTCAAAGGACATGTAACAGATTTTCTAGCCAAAGTTTATATCCAGGATCAGCAAAACTGTCAGAACCACACAAAACAGAGTATGAGGGCACTTATCTCAATAACAGAAAACGAAGGAAAATGTTGGTTACATGACTGAATGATAAATAACTGTGATAGCTTTTCCTTCATTTTGTTCTGATGATAATAGGATATGAAAGTTGTACAGCCAGATGACTTCTTACTTATTATATAATACACTTAATGAGCTGCATTTGTGACATTAGTATAATCTGTCTGGTTCATAATGTACTATAGCACATGCATTATTTCACTAAATGATTAATGAGGTCTCTCTTATGTTGTAATGCATTTCGTAGGGTAGTAGATGAGGAGGCTTATCTTATGTTTCCTAACATAATGTAGGGTTTTTATATCACAAATATAAGTGGCTTTTAAGACATCATGTTTCATCAACCAATGAGAGTGATTTTGATTACCTGTCCCTTCATTAACTGAACATTTCCTTTACCTTGTTATACAGCTTATACTGTCTCTTAAACTTTTATTTACAATCGTTCTTGTTACTTTATTTGTATGCACTATTCTACAGTAAGATATTTAAATCTTAGCTCACAGGGATCAAAAAACATCTTCTAAAAGCAAAAAAAAATTTAATTACTTTTTTTTTCATTCTTTCATTCATGAAGAACTCCTAGTCTACTTCAATTTCCTAAGGAAAAAGGTCTTGTCCTAAAATTTTACATTGATGTGTCAGTTTCCATTTCCCTTTTCCACTATTCTCAATCTTGACTGGCAAGGAGGTGGTTCTCAAAATTGTCAAATTTCTTCAAGTTTTGTGAATATTACTAGCTGGTGCTTGTTGAGGGGAAAGACACTGTAAGCAATCTTATTATGATGAGAACTAAGCCCTTCTTTTTCCCTGTTGAAAATATATGGCTTGTTAATCAGCAACATCCCAAAGAGTCAAAATGCATTATCAATGACTAAGTCACCATAGAAATGGACTGGTGGGTAAACAAAAATACTCAACAATCAGCATACTTTTTTTTTTTCCGTTTTGAGCACACAAAAAAAAAAATACAGCTGGGCAATAAATACATATGTCAAGCTGTATGGATGAAAATTAGGTAGCTGGTCATTAAGTTACATGTTGTACAAATTCCTACCGAGACTTTGCAGACTGCCACATCTCTGGGTTTATGTTTTAAGACTTGTTCTGTCATTTTAAATTAGGAATTTCCATAACTGTTAACCCTATAATGAAAATGCATAAATCCTCAAATAAAAAGGCTTGACATGTAGGGATTATACAAGTGAAAAACATTTAAAAATAAGTATTTAAACCACTCATTTGCGGTGATAAGCACTTCTAAAGGAAATGTCTATTTTTATACAATAATATAAATATATTAGGGAACAATTTTTCAAATCATAACTATTACCTTTCTTTGATAAGACATGCTTTTTCAGTAAGATAACAGAATAGTTTGATTTCCACAGCAGTCAGAAACTATTTCTTTTCTCTTAAGCAATTTACATAAAAGTAGGAAAAAAGAAAAAGAGTAAACTCATCATTTTTGTGTAAATTACATGTTTATCTTTTAAAAAAAGCCCAAACAACTACGGTGTTTTCTCATTTGCAAGTTCAAAACTGTCATAGCAACTACAGTGTGTCCAAAATAACAAGTATGTCAAGAAATAACGTTTCACTTAATGATGGCACGTTTAATTGTATACTTACAGACTATGTAATTTTTGAGCCCTATTCCCAAAATATAATTGCACAAGTGTATGTATTATTACTCACATAGTCAGACAGCTACTAAATCCAAACTCCACCTTAGTTTCCTCAGTAGAATAGACAGAAACTAAGTTTAATAGCATTTCCAGAGGTTAACATACCCAGCCTTTGGTGAATCAAGTTATGAAGTGAATGAGTTCCAGAATAAAGAACACTTGCAGAGAATTGCTCTTTCACTTTACTTCTCTTAGAAAATGTTTCATTTGGGAGGAAGCAAGTGGGGACTTGATTTTGCTGAAAAGAAAGAGGAGTCCAAGTTAGACTTCAGAAACAACTTGCTATCTGATTTGGCCTAAGATATTTTATTTTTAGATCTTAAACTTCTGGGAGCAAGGACTGACTTCTGTTACACATTTTCAGAAAAAAAGACAAGGTCTTTAATGGAGACAACTGTGGGCTCATACTCCCAGGTGAAGTAAAGTGTTCCATTCTTCCACAAAAGGTACCCCTCAGCAGTTTCTGTTCATTTTCTGTTGGTATATATATGTGATTCTTCTCCTCTTGTACTGCCTTTTTTGTATTCAGCTCTGAGGGACACCACTTTTTCCTTTTCTTAGGTATGTGATTTGTTCAGAGAGGCTTAATAGCTACCAGTGAGATTTCGTTTTTTTTAAAGTAAATCTTATACTTACCTTTTCATTTTTTTTCCTTGCCACACCTTTTTCCAGGAAAAAGTAAAGTGAGATAGAGAAAGAAAAACCTAAATTTTTTTAAATGGTTTTTATCTTTATGTATACATACTGCCTGTAGTTGGAATGATTTTTCAGGTGAAACAGAGTTCATAAAATGACCTAGTTAAACATTTCAGTTTAAAATGTTTTTTAAAAGACAATTTCTTTCTGTAAAAACTGTAATTGGCATGCTAAAATATGAACATTTACTTTTAAAGAGAGATAATGTATTATGTTTTTTTCTATTCAGTAAGGAATTTGAGAACTTATTTAGCTTAGTATCTATTTGACTGAATTCTTTAATCAAATTTTTTTTGGTCTAGCAATGGATAACACATTTCTCCATGTGATGATGATTAGTTTATTGTCATTGATAAATGCGTTTACCTGATATTACAATTAAGGACAAAACCCCCTATTGTATTAAGTGACAAAATGAAAACTAGAATTACTAGATTTTCAGACAGCAACTGACAATTATCAAGGTAATGGTAAAGGGTAATAGATTAGACTGATATTAGGTTAAAAAGTGTTACACAAGAAAATTTTAATCGTTAAGAGGCAGGAAAAGGTATTAACCGAGTCTCCTCATATGTCATCCCCTGCTAGCACAACTGTACCTAAATAACAGGCCTTTATTTTCTGGTAGCAGATGTTTTTTGACTCAGCCTTGTGGACAAAATCCTAGGGAGAAGATTTTGCCTATAAAAAGATGGTTAACATGATTTATTTTCAAAATTGCCTTCACACTTCTCTAATACAATAGAAGGATAGTTACAACAGCCAGATCAAGGCAGCACTGAATAGACTGAACTTTGAAAACATGCACACACTACTTTCTGTGAAAATTGCTTAAATATAAATACTCTCATTGTCTCCCAGAACTTTAAAATCAGGTTCTGCTTCTCGATCACATTAACAGTCACTTAAAGGTCAGTGAAACAATTTGTATCACCAAGGCTCTGTGGAGTTCTAGACTTTAGAGATACACTTAGAGGGATCGGTTTTTCAGAGTCTGCAATTTTTTTTTTTTTTGTCTGTTTCATACTTAGCCAATGATACTGAGAATGACATTTCTTACCTTGTCAATGACATAAAAGTAAGGGACAAGTAAAGATGGGGAAGATGCATCTTAAAAGAGCTGGAGGAAATGAGAAATGTTCTTTCAATATACAAAAGTGCAGAATAATGAATCACAAGAGTGCAAAACAAATTGAAGGGTGAGAAACTGCTAAATGAAAAGATATTACAGCATCTGACCTTGAAACAATGTGTGTGCAGTAGTGGAGAAATCCCTAACAACGTCTTCATCTCAACTCGTCACTGTATCAAATAAAACATATGAGACACTAAGTAACGTTGTTTAAGAAGCACATAATAAATCACAAAAAGTAGTGAAGCATGAAGTGCTGACTACATCCCAGATAGTATTTTCCGTGCAGGTCATTAGTACTTCCTTTGGTATTAATCACCATTGCATACTTTATTTTTCTTTTGGAAGATTATTGTGAAAAACAGATACAGCTGGTACAAATATGAGCACCAATATGGCTATGAATATAGATTGAAAATATGATGTGCTATAAAAGAGACCAAACAAAAACAATGCTTGGAATTACAGAAGGAACAACATCCTCTTCCTTTTTGTTTATAAAAGGAAGAGTAAATTCAGAATGTGATTCAAAGGAAATTCTCAGAAAAAATTACAAATTAAAAGTTAAAAGTTGGGACTATAGGAAACTCCATGAATGTGCATTACTGTCAGAAAGTCTTCTCAGGTGGAAAAAGGAGAACTCTTCTGTAGCATTCCTACTCCAGTTAAGCTCTATTGTTTAACTAATTTTCTTTAATGGTTTAGCTATTTTTTTTTTAATAGCAGAAATCTGTTTTAAACGTACCACTGAAGTCCAGCTCTTCTGGATGTGATTTGGTGTCAAAATCAATAACAATTAGGTCCGTTATTGCTATATTTTATATGCCTGAATTGTGAAATGGTATTTAGAGTTTCAGTACCTAATGTCACAGCGAGGGAGGGATTGTTTAAACTGTGGCATCAGATAGAGTAAAAAAACTTTCTCTGAAATTGTGCCTCCGTCTGCAGAAGTACCTATATGAAACTTCTGATTGTTAAGAACACATAGTGTCTAAAAAATATTAATGTGCAGCTTGCTCCTGGCACTGGGCAGTTCTCCCCAACATGGGGGAGAACCCCCGGACACCCACCCCACAAAGGGGGAGAATCCTGCAGACAGCCCCCACAAATGAGAAGGGGAGAAGCCTGCAGACACCCCATACAGATGATGAAGGAGGGGAGAACCCCACTGAGCCCCCAGCAGGCCCTCAGACAAGAGCCACTGCCCCTTCCCCATAGGGGAAGCCCTACAGGCATCCTCAGGGACCCCATAGACAATCCCTGGCTGCCCACTGAGGGGCTGTACTCGCACACACTCCCCCCCGCCAGACGCACTCAGCAGGCCCGCAGCACTGCACATGGACAGACAGACCAACAGACAGAGCCTGCACCCACACGTGAGGCATCTTTATTCCGCAATGGCCCCAGCACACAAGGGCACCAAGGTCAAAAAGATACAGAGAGGTCCACGTGCATGCTGCTAAATTATTCTGTCATCTGAATCAAAGCTGTGTCCAATCTGCTTGTTAAGAGTAGTCTCTGAGTCATGACTGTGCCTTGTAATCTTTCGGTGAGTGCCATCTGGCCAACACTAAATCCAGGCCATCCTAACAGTCTAACAAGTTAGGTGATCAGTTCCACTGCTCTGGCAAATTGCATGGCATTTTTGGTTTATTGTGAGAAACTGTAGTATAGCTACAGACAAAATAGTTAAACAAAATACTGTCAAATTTTCCTGACTGTTTTATTAGCTATGTTTTCTACATGTGAAAGGAAAAATATCCCAATGGTATAGTTAAAAGATAAAGAGTTTATTTACTACCATCAGAGAGAAATATCAAATTGAAATTAGAAAACACAGTGCAGGGAAATTTTGCATGCCATTGCAGTATCTAGCATACAGTATTTTCCAGATACTGTGATTACTACTTTCTTGACAGGTATACAGGAAACATAGAGTACCTTATCTTTTCCATAGAACAGGTAGTACAGGAAATAATGATCTGTTGCACTAGTCCTACTATGACTGAAGTAATTAGCTGATTTCACTAAGCTAGCCTACACATGCAAGTCTTTGTGCCATGTCCTGGCCGTTGCTCTGTGTCATTTCTCTTGTATAAAAAGAATGATTTAAATCACCATTCTTACCGAGATAACATCTCCTATGACATCTTACACAAGTAGCTCCAGCACATATGAGACTGACCTACAGTGTCATCTTTTCAGTTGCAATTTAACAGCAATTTTAGATTGTATGCCGCTATTGGAAAAGGCTTCCTTTGAAAATTCCTCTGACTCATGGTTATCCTGCTATCAAAATGCATCCACTGCTTCAGCTGGTGCAGTCCTACTGAGCTACTTTTGACCTAGAACTGATACTGTCACAGCTGTGGGGAAGAACCCACAAAGGAAAACCAGAAGAAATCAATCATTTTCCTCTTTGCTGTTGCTCTGACATTGGCTTTAAGTAGCTTAAAATGGACAGGAAAATAGTCTGCATAAAATTTAGTGTTGTCTACACTTTTTGAAAATTCTCTCTGGATTGGCAGCCAGAGGTCTTTGATGAAAGAGCAAGAAGGCATCCAAGAGTTTTGCATTTGTTCCTTTTTTTATCAGTAGTTCAGGGAAGTAATTAATATTATACATACTAATCCATCAAATTTAAACATTTTAATTTGTTATTTGACTTATGCTATTATTTTGGCTGTTATGGTGTACATATTTTTGAGGTGAGGAGCTGCAAACATAAATCCCATTATCCTGATTTTCTTTTCACTGAGGTCCATCAGAACTTTTACATGTTCTAGTACCTTCAGTCAGTTCTCTTGTTTTCTAAATTAGTGATGAGGATGATGATGAAGATGATGATGAGGAAAGAGGGCCAGCAGGCAGAGGCTGGGCTGGGATCTCAGCCTTTGGGTGGCATCAGGATCAGACCTGGTGAGAGTAATGTCTATGCCTGGGAAGGTCAGGCAGGGTCTTGAGGATGGGGACAGTTTGAAGCCAGGGACATGGGCCTGTGGGTGGGCCTGGCTTGGCAAGGCCCATGGCCAGACAGGGACAGGCTGTGGAGAGCTGGCGTCAGGCCCCGCTGTGGTATCCATGGGGCAGAATTGTTGGTCTCCAGAGGCTGATATTGTGCCCTGGATCATGGCCAAGGTGGGGGGAGGGTGCCCACAGGGCCTGGACAATCAAGATAATAGTCCATAGAAACACGTTATGCTCAAACATAAAATGAGATCAACTAACTAGCAAAGCGTTTTCAGTGCCAAGTGATATTCATTTGGTTTTCCTTTTGAAAAAGTATACTTTGAATATTTTTATCAACATTTTTAAGACAAAATCTCAGTGTCTGTTAGAGTCTTGAAAATATTACTTAAGATTCATACTTCAAGGTAAGTGTTGTTATATTGATGGTCTCTTTTATAGAACAAAAGAAAGAACAAAACAATTCTGAGCATTAAAATCCAGATGAATCCTAAATCAGTATCAGTATTCATGTGATATAAATAAATTTTTAAAAACTGCTAATAGGAAAAAATTACTTTGTACAAAAGTAAGAAAAAGGGACACAAAAAAATAAGTGAATTAGAAAACAGATAAATGTACAGAAGCATGAAAGTCTCATTTGACTATGAATGTAAATTCAACATTATCGACCAGGAATAGCATCAGAAGAATTGCACAACTGTGAATTACAGGTCCCCAAGAAATGAGTTTCTACTTTAGCAAGTAGGAGAATTAAACAGTTCAGATATGCTGAGCAAAAAAATATCTGAATATGGTAAGAAAGCAGAAAACTCCCAGCTACCAATTAAGGGAAAAATAGGCCAACAGACTTGTAATGAAAAGAAAGCATTCAGAATGCGTGAAGACATTAAACAACCTTTTAAAGCATGTGATGCATTCTAGCGCAATATATTTGCAGAACAGGAAGATTCAGATAAGAGCAATAAAATGTCAACATTTGTGAATAACCTCCAAAGTATTTCAAAGTTAGTCAGAGCTTAAACCCTAGTAGAAAACTTCAGAAATGCTGGCTTTTATCCTGTAAACAGGAAAACCCTGAAAACAGCACTAGTATTAGAGAATTTTTTCCCTTTCCTTCTTCTCTCTCTCCTTTTCCTTCTCTGTCTCCTTCTTCCTGTCCTCCCCTCCCCTCTTCTTTCCCTTTCCTTTCCCTTTCCCTTTCACTTCATTTTTGTCTCTCCCTTCTATTTTCCTTCCTGTTTTCACTTTCTGATTTTAAAAGTATCACCAAAATAGTGCATTCCTCATGTCAACAGTTTGGTTGAGGTAAACCAAAGGTCAGTGATGATAATATCGTTCCTCTATCTCACCAGAGATAGGGCAAGGGAGGAAAAGAATTCGTGAGACCTCTAGAATGCTTTTTGGAAAACTGAAACAAACTTTAATAACAAAACAAACAGAGAAATATTAAATACAAAACAAAACCAATGAGGTATTGAGAGTTTTGTAGGAAATGGAAAGGCGAGGGTTAAAACCACGGGACGGAAAGTAAAACCATGGCAGTTCAAAGATGGCTGTTGGCCACGTGGTGCAGGAAAAGGGAACCGCGGCAAATGCAAAGCCGGGGCGCCACGTGGGGAGACCCAAACCAACACGATTTTACCAGTCTATCGTGGATTGAGGCAGAAGCAAAGGCAAACCCGTCGGCAAAAAGCGTAGCAAGCAGGGAAACGGCTCCTCAGGCGTGTGGGGGTCCGGTCCCGCATGGCGCGTGGCTTGGTGGGCAGGGCAGCGGTGGGTGGCTCCTCAGAAACAACAAGTGGGGGGTCCCAAACCCCCGAGGCGCGCAGTTCCCAGGCTGGTCACTCACTGTGGCGGCACTTTGCCGAAGAAGTGGAGGCGACGGCACTCCAACGCACGGCGGTGGGGCGGCGAGAGGGCTCGGTCCCCACGGCGAGGCTGTGTCAAATGCAGTGGCGGTGGTGATGGGGCTCGCAACAGCTGTGAGAGCACGACGGCAGCTGCTGTCCCCGGCGCGGCTCAGCTCCCAGACGCAGTCAGTGCTCCGCAGTGGGCAAATGACTCTGGCAGGCGGCAGTGAACGCAGCAGGGGGGCCGGCAGCGAACAGGCAACGGCATCAGGGAAGCGCGACTCAGCAGTGGTGAAGGAGGGCTCCGTTGTGGTCTGACGTAGAGAGAGTGCTTGTAAAGAATGAAACTGGCACGGACGCGGCGCAGCTTTTAAAGTGACAGCGGTGCGAAAATCAAACAAACCCGCGAAAACTTTTAACCAATGAAAAATTGAGATGCAGCTGACGTCACATGGCAGGGAATACAATTGGTTAGTTTAAAGCAAACTCTCCTAAAAAGGAGAGCTGTGCTAACCCATCACACCTCAACATACAGAAAGTGAACACCATTCTAATTGATCTAAAGGATCTCGGTTTAAGTGAGATAGTCACCAACTGAATGAAACATTTAGAGAAGCATTTTCAGCTCCAACCTTAATTCTGCTATTAATTAGTACTAATTCACTGACCTCACAGCCAACACCCTCATTAATGCAGGATCAGTTACCCTTGAGCTCCTTATCTTACTACTTTTTACTTAATGCATAGAGCAAGAGTTGTATTTCGTTAATGAGAACCCATTTAGGTAAAGGTGTATATATAGAAAGAAGTAGAGGACTTTAAATGCAGTCCAACTGGGAATAGTTTTGTCATTTGCAAATTTCTTCCTAGTTAGGACTTCATCACACTGATCTGCTCTCACATTTTCCACTAAAAGCTGGATTTTCACTCTTTCTTCTTTCTGTTTACACACACCTAAGTATTTACAGCAGACTCATTAACTCTGGTTATAATAATTGTGGTGGAGAATGTTTTATTGTCCTGGCACTGTTAGCTACATACTGCTAGCTACATATGGACAGGATTGCTCCTGCTACTGCAGGAACACAATTGTGCGCCATCCCTGGCAGGGATGGAATGGGCCCAGAAATTTTGGAAGGATGAGGAAAAAGTAGTAGAAGGGATAAAGCAATGTAAAAGCCATCGGAGGCTTAAAATCAGACAGGGTGAAGGAGTTGTTTGTGCGGTTTTAGTAGCATGCTTGTCCTCCATGCAAAAGGAAATTAAAAGTTTCCTAGTTCCTGAAAGGGTTGCGGATGTTGAGTACACGGCTGCAAAAGGATGAGGTGCTCAAGGTGTCATTTGCTTTTGAAAAGGAGACGTGGCAAAGCAGAGAGTTGTGAAAGAGCTTTTCAGTAAAAATGAGCTATCAGAAAAACAGCCGGAGGACCACACGAATGTGCTTTTAAGTAAAAATGAGCTATTAGAAAAACTGCTGTTTGCAGTGGTTGAAAGAGAGAAGAAGTTGCAGGAGAAGTTGGATAAATGGCTTGACTGAATGGAAAATATACTGTCTCCAGTTCAGTCCAACACATCCACACAGTGGTGCCCCCCAAATATCCCAAGACATGAGAAGAGGACAGTTGGTGGACGGTAGTGATACCAAGGAGAAATCTGTCCCTATCCCTGAAGCAGTTCAAGTCAGATCATCAATTCAAACTGAAACCATCGGTGACGGAGACAGGAATGGTAACATACATGATCCCCTGGTCACCAGCCAAGCTCAATAAATTACAAGACAATTTTTCCAGGAGTACAGGGGACTCAGAGATGGAATATGTTCAGTGAGTCTCCCTTACAGGTGGAGATAAGATTGTGTTAAATGAAGAAGAAGTGGAAGGTTATTGGAGGCCCGGTGTATTTTTAACTGATCCCATGGTCGGGACCCAAGCTTGACAAATGCAAGATAAATTGGCAATCAAGCTAGCAGAAAGTGAAACTAAATATTTATGGTGTGTTTCATTGAATGAAGGGAATCAAGTCTTGTTGAACATGAAGGAGAGAGGGTAACCTGTTGTTATTAAGACTGTGGGATTTTCACATTTAACAGCCCCTGTGAAAAATGCAGCAAATGCCCCAAATGTGCAGCTAAACAGCACTACAAATGCTGCTGCAGCGGGGCCAGGTGGAGAACAGCCTCGGGGCAAGTTTGTTCAGACAGTGCTGGATTACAGGCACTGCGTGGTCTGGGTTGGTACAGACCCCAGACAGCCACCCGAACCGCCCCTGTGAGTCCATCTAATTCACACCGGCACACACCAGCCGGAATTTAAACCATGATATGGCCCACTGGCAGGGCTGCAATGTTAGCACAGCTCTTGAGACCGAACCCCAAACAGGATAAATGAAGCAGGGCGGCGGGATGGAAATCCACGCCTGTGAGGGCAGGGAGGACTCTGCCATGGGACTTAGTTGCTCTAAACTCCCCGATAAAAACTCTCAAAGGCAGCAAGCCACCCTGCCTGGAGAAGGGTCCTTGCATTACTGTGCCTCTGCAACAAAACAGATTACCAGTTCTTTGTCATTAATACAAGCAAAAATTAGACATTTGCCTCTGCCGTCAGCTAAACGCTCAGGAAGTGACAGTGTGGCTGCAAACTTCCATCTGTTAAAGCTGCAGCCCCGC
>NW_010430837.1:0-7026 GCF_000710305.1 Buceros rhinoceros silvestris
TAGATCTTTGAGTGATACATGCTTAACTTGACTTAAATTCGGCTGTCAGTGGCAATGCAGCAAATCCCCGTTTTCCCTGAGTGCTAACTTGAAATTACATGAAATAGTGAATGCAGACTCACTCATTCTCACTGTTGTCTCATCAATAACTGTACACCCATTATTCATATCTTAACTTCTGTATCAATAAAAAATGAACTTCTGATACGTAAGATGAGCTTAACTTCAAAAGCTGCCAAACCATTTTGTTATTCATCTACTGATACTGGATCTCAGCGCGGTATGTCCTCACTTACAGTTACACCAGCCAAAAAGCTCTTCCGTGTTGGGATTCTTGTGCCGTTCTATGGAATATATGAAAGGAAGGTGGCTCCCAGCTGTGACCTCCTCAACGGCAAGCCCATGGCTAGAAGGAAGCTCCATATCTCTTGGATGAATGCTTAATTATCTACTTGCATGTAACATGGGGAATAGCAGGTTGCTGTCAGCACTGCCACAGTGAAAGGTAGGTAATAATGTAATCAACGACAGTTGAATCTGCCATTACAAATCTGCTTGGGGTGGCTGCATGGGTGAAAGTTTGAAGAGAGACAATGCAAACTTGACAGGGAGCTGTGATGGGAATAAAAGACACTGAGAGAGGTAAGAGAAGATGAAACAAAATCTGCACAATTACATTAACCGTATTACTATAAAGGATTGATGCACTGAAAGCCTGTGCATGCTGACCCTGTCCAGCTTGCTTCAGCATGTGGCAGGCATCACCAGCCCTGCTGGCATGGTACTTGGCTGTGTGCCACATTTTGGAGAGCCTGAATTTGGGGAGGGCTTCCCCAGGCACACATGGCTGTGATGCCAAAGGGCAAAAGAGCCATCCGCAGCAAGAAAACAGGGAAAATGGAGCCTCCTTCTCTACTGTCTCCTCCAGCTTCCCCCCAAACATCACTTGGTCTCATGCAGTTTAGTGCTTTACAGCTTTGTCAACAAAGCGTAATGTCTGCCAGGCGTAATGTTACCAACCCAGTAACAATCTATCTTCAATGGTGCATCTCTCTCTTCCTGGATGAGAGCAGAGGAAGAAGGAGAGCAGTGTGCCCCATGCTGTCCCACCTGAGAGAGTCCCTGCAGCTGGCAAGAAATTCACCATTTTCCTCAGCATTTTATCACCTCAGGTCGGTGCAGAAGGCAACAACAAAGATAAAAAGTTTTCTCTGGCATTACTGGACCATGGAAGTGACTATGTGAGAGTTAATTTAAAGGTGTGCTCTGCAGGATGAGTTTTAAGGATGACTCAGAGGCTGATGGTTTCACAATATTCCACATTGATTTATGAAGCTAACAGTCAACTGCAGTCAACCAATGCCCAGTTTGCAATCTTCAGGGCATGTCCCAAAACAAAAAAGTTGGCTCATGCACAGAGTATTAAAAATTAGGCCATATGTTGTCAGTGTATTTAAAAGATGCAGGAGTAAAAACCTACTGTGGCCTCTCTGAAAAGAGAGGACGGTGAAAAATGCAAGCAAGGTAATTTCTGCATTGGGAGGCACCAGCCTCCTGTGACAACTCTCAGCTAAGTATAAAGCCCAGAAAAGCTGGGAAGAAGACATTTTTTCCTGAAGTGTTGAGTTTACAAAAAAGAAAAAGAACCATACAGAGTAGCTGTGGTGCCGTGAACACTGGTGACACATCAGATGAGGGTGTTACTATTGTTCCTGTTCTGAAATATGTTTCACCCTTTTGGAGTGAAGCTCATTCACTAGTGTCAGAAAAAAACAATTATTTTTAGTTCTAATATAGTGGCAGAGCAGATGACAGCTGCAGATTAATGCTAGGCATTAGTTATTATTTTGGTTTATTACAGTAAAAAGTATTTACCCCAAATGTGACCAAGCTCCTTTTCAGGAGTGACTTTTGTCTTGATTTCCTCAACAATAAAGAAACTAAATAGGAAAAAAATCCCAACCCATACAGCAACTTCCAGCTGCCAACAAATGATCCACCACCCAAGACTGATTTGACTTTTCTCCCTTGCATTCTTTTCTTAAATGGTGGCAGATGTGGAACAGTAGGCAGTGGGAAACAAAAGAAACATTCTCAGTGTTCAAAGAGAGAAATCTCACATGCAACTGGGCACTAAGGAAAGATGTTTAAGAAACATCCAGTTCCCTGACATGGTACTCCTGATTTGTTGCACAGCCTTTTTAGTTCCTGTGGCTAAGAAACAGTCTGCCTTGCCTCAACACTGTGCTAACAGATCTTCCCCTTGCAGACAGATCTCTCCACGCTTATCTTTCCTTGAAAGATATAATAAACTGTATCAAAAGTAAACCCCATATTGAGAAAAAAATTAAGCATTCAGAATTATATTCTTCGTAGCTGAAAGAAGAAGCTACTGGAAGGAAAGAGCGATTGTAGACAGCTTGCTACATTCCTGTGATGTGCAAGCACCCTACTTTTATGCTTGCTAACCAACTTTTTCTCATCTGTGAGCCTTTGCTTATTGCTGCAGCTCACCCAGGGCAGCGTGACTGTCTCACGAGCCTTTGATGCTGCAGAACACATGACTGCTTGGAGCACTTTGAGAATACAGAACAGCCTTAATTGTGCGTATACTTATGGATGCCAGGTTGTCAGCAAAGGTAATTGTGCATGTGATTCTGTTCTTGAGACATACAGAGGCATCCAAGGCTGTGCACTGAGTTCATGTGGTTTAGGACTCATATCTTTCCCTCAGCTTCCATACTCTTGCTATTTAAGATGTGCTCCATTTGTAAAGACAATGAATGCCAAAATGCACTTGCAATCACTGTTACAGACTGCTCCAGTGATCACAGCATGGTCAGGTGATTTCATGGAAATCAAGGACTTCAGTCAAAGCACCCAGAGAATAAAGCAAGACAGATGCTGCTGTTGAGAAGTTTCTGCAAGAATTGTAAATGGTAAGGAGAAGGAGAATAAGCTACTATTTTGTTTCAGCATTAGCACTTCTCAGATGGAGCGCTCTATCTTTTTCAGTGTCAGCTCAAACTAGACTTTGGAATGAAATTCTAGTCTTGGGGAAAGCAATAAGTACTTTTTCCTTCTGATTTCATGGCTTGCTGAGATCTTTCCCTCAAACTCCAGGAGCAGATGATTCCTTGTTTAAGAATTTTAGTTTAGATGAACCAGACCAAGAATCATCTCTGGCTGTGGCAAAATGGGAATATTTGGCTGTTACATTTTACTTTTCCTTCTTCTGTAAGAATTGTAAACGGTAAGGGGAAGGAGAATAAGCTACTATTTTGTTTCAGCATTAGCACTTCTCAGATGGAGCGCTCTATCTTTTTCAGTGTCAGCTCAAACTAGACTTTGGAATGAAATTCTAGTCTTGGGGAAAGCAATAAGTACTTTTTCCTTCTGATTTCATGGCTTGCCAAGATCTTTCCCTCAAACTCCAGGAGCAGATGATTCCTTGTTTAAGAATTTTAGTTTAGATGAACCAGACCAAGAATCATCTCTGGCTGTGGCAAAATGGGAATATTTGGCTGTTACATATTACTTTTCCTTTGTCTATGCTCCATAATAATAGAATGCTACTGTTCATAAATACTAAAGGTAGGCTCCAGCATACGCTGAGCGAGAAAGGATAAAAGGGGTTTATTTGCTTTATAATAGTGTAACGGACACAATGAAAAAAAGGAAATTAAGAACAACCTCTAACATGTAATGTAATAAAAAAGGTGTCTTCATTAACCGTGTATATTTTTGAAATTTCTTACTGCAAAACACTTTAAAAACTTCCAGATCTGCCATTATCAAACTTCAGAGTCAGAGTTATCCAGACAGCAACATTAGGAAGTTCACTTCTGGATACTGAAATGCCACTTATGGGAACGAGGGACCTGAACTGGATCTAGGCATTCTAGATGTCGTCATGAGACAAAATTCATTATCTATTTTGGAATGTAGCTGAACTGGAAAATTAACAGGAAGGCTGCAGAAGTCCACAAAAACTGTAATTGCAATGATTGTTTGTTTTCAAGGGGATCTGTCATGAAAACAGTATTGGCAAATGGTCTCCTCCTTTTTATTGTTTCCAAGGTCATGAAATCCCTTCCCGTTCCTGTCCCTCTTTTCTCCATCCTTTTCCCCCAAAGGTTTTAGTAGTATTCTTGTAAATAGATGTCAATACCTTTGGCAACTAACTCTGCAGCATACAAATTAACACTGTGTGCTCAGAACACAAGCAATTTCAGTAAGCAAACATTTTTCTGTTCTTCCTGTCTAGCAATATATTGTTGTTTGCAAACAATTCCACCCTGAAACTCCAGTAACGTCATTTGGACAAGCCTTGAATGTCCTTCTCACAAAGACACATCTATAGGACTGGTAGTCACAGCAGTGAAGAATGCCTAACAGACACTGAAGAAAATACAATTTAAAAGTAATACACGTCTTACCTGCTTATTCATAAGAATGTAGATAATGGGATTGCAAACAGTGCTGCTTTTTGCTAGGATGGAAGGTATGACGCTTGCAACTGGAGTCACCACACCTGGCCTCCCAAATGTTGCAAGTAATGCTATAACTCCATAGGGAATCCAACACACAAGGTAACAGATAACTGTAGTGATCACCATGAACAGTACGTGATATTCTCTTTTGCGGGCAGCATTCTTGTGGATTTTTCCAACCTAGGGGAAGGTAAAAAAAGACAGAATTTAAGAAGCTGAGCCACTGAATTGATTAACTACCTAGAACTATTGATCTTGGATCAGTTGAATTGATTACTTTAACTACCTAGAACTATTGATCTTGGATCAGCAATGATAATCAACACTGTACTTCCAGAAGCAAGACAAACACAAACATAAAAGTAAGCAAATGCACTGGGAAAACTTTCATTGCCTCCACCAGGCACTAGAGGAAGCCCTCCAGACATCATGCTTCCCACGCAGTAGCTCAGTGAGATGGCCGTTAAGTTTGATCCAAAGCCCGTGGAAGTCAGCACAAGATTGGGTGGGGTATAGAACATGTTCTGACACATAGCCTCATTTTATAGGGATTATGAAAAAACTCTTAGGAAACATTCAGGAATGTTATTGCAGCCTTTCAATACTTAAAGGGGGCCTGTAAGAAACACAGGGAAAAATCTTCCTAGCAGGCCTGTTGTGACAAGACAATGGGTAATGGTTTTAATCTAAAAGAGGGGAGATTTAGACTAGAGAGAAGGATGAAATTTTTTTATGATGAGGGTGGTGAAACACTGGCATAGGTTGCCCAGAGAGGTGTTAGATGCCCGTTTCCTGGAAACGTTTCAGGTCCGGTTGGGCAGGGGTCTGAGCAACCTGATCTAGTGGAAGATGTCCCCGTTCACTGGAGGGAGATTGGACTAGATTACATTTTCAATACTTAAAGGGGGCCTGTAAGAAACACAGGGAAAATCTTCCTAGCAGGCCTGTTGTGACAAGACAATGGGTAATGGTTTTAATCTAAAAGAGGGGAGATTTAGACTAGAGAGAAGGATGAAATTTTTTTATGAGGAGGGTGGTGAAACACTGGCATAGGTTGCCCAGAGAGGTGTTAGATGCCCGTTTCCTGGAAACGTTTCAGGTCCGGTTGGGCAGGGGTCTGAGCAACCTGATCTAGTGGAAGATGTCCCCGTTCACTGGAGGGAGATTGGACTAGATTACATTTAAAGGCCCCTTCCAACCCAAAGCATCGTATGATTAACTCCAGAATAGCAAAGCTGATCTCCCTAGGCATCTTTCCAGGCAACAAACAAAAGCAGACTCTGCAAGGAAGCTAATTTTGGAGCCAGCCTCTCTCCACTTACTCTAGATGAAGTCTCAGCACACCGGTCTCCTGAGGTTGTGGTTAATTCCTCAACATTCTCCCAGCATGTGTTTAGCAAACCCAGATGTGCCAACAGGATTTCAGGAATTATTAAAATGTTCAAACAATATCTTTTGAGTCTTGTACTTAGCCAAATGTAATTTATGTCCATGTTAAGGTCTTTTTTGCCTCCCAAATGCAGTACTTGAGAGTAAACTTCACCCAAAGGAACTAAGCCCCTGTAGAGCTACAAATGTAAATAAGCAAAAAGGCAGATTACTGGAATGCAATGCATCCAAACAAAAATAATTTTTAAATGAATGTGTTTAAACTGATGCAGGAGAACTCTAAGTGAGTTTAGAACACAGTTAAATGTGGAAGCCACTAATCACCCAAGCCAAATGTCATCTGCTGTTGCCTGGTGCACAATTTGCACATGCTAATGCAGTGGAAATAGTCAGAGCTTTACCTACCCCTTTGTGGTGTAGCTGCTTTTGCATAACGTGTGGGTTTATGTATCAGACTGTGAGTTAAAACCATATGTAGTACGATGTAAGTACATGTGGAAGGCCAAATACTATGGTGGCACTTTGGTTTTAGTTAATTATGATTCTAGCCTTCTAGAGCGGTTAGTTCTATCTGGAGTTTTCAGCAGAAACACTCCTGTTTAAAGTAAGTAAAACACACATGACCTTAGTCTGACAGAAAATAAGAAGTATTTTCCCTGTCTAGTCTTTTAAGATTTTCTGCAAAGAGGCAATTACAAAATAAAACACACCGCTTCTGAAAACACTGGGAATTATTCCTTTTTTTTTTTTCAAGAACAGAACTTGTTTATCTCATAAATAGTTTAGCTTGAAAAGAGGATTAATAATAGATAATGGTCCAATCCTGTATTGCTTATTTAAACTAAAGTTTTCATGACTAATGGGAATTCTCTCTGACTGAAGAATCCAGGATCCCATGATAACTGCAGCTATGTTTTAAGTTTGATATTAACCAAGGAATGCAAAGCCCTAGCTAGCCATGGCATCCACAGCTAAAGATCTTCAATAAAGGCAAGAGGCATTGGTCAGCACATTTTCCTTTTGTGTTCAGATAATATCTCTGTCTTGAAGAGTCTGCAAGACCTTACCCTCTGCACAGATAAAATATAGATCATAAATAAGACAAGGATAGATGCATAAAAGTGAAGTGACTATGGGTGTGATT
>NW_010430838.1:0-23696 GCF_000710305.1 Buceros rhinoceros silvestris
GTACCAGGCAGGGATTTCCATGCCGGCTAAGTAAGATTCCCAGAGAAGTTCCTGCTGTAGCTGCGCTGAAGAGTTGCATGAAAGGGAGGGCAGTGCTGCTTTGAATGCTCGAAAGAACGCGCATGTGAGGCACCCCAGTGAGGACAGGCTGAGAGTTGGGATTGTTCAGCCTGGAGAAGAGAAGGCTCCAGGTAGCCCTTACAGTGGGCTTCCAGTACTGAAAGGGACCTACAGGAGAGATGGGCAGGGGCTCTTTATCAGGG
Source organism: Buceros rhinoceros silvestris (assembly GCF_000710305.1). Lineage (NCBI taxonomy): Eukaryota > Metazoa > Chordata > Aves > Bucerotiformes > Bucerotidae > Buceros > Buceros rhinoceros. Next base: position 264 of record NW_010430838.1, read on the forward strand.
AGTGTAGTGACAGGACGAGGGGTAACGGTTTTAAACTGCAAGAGGGTAGATTTAGATTAGATGTGAGGAAGAAATTCTTTACTGTGAGGGTGGTGAGACACTAGAACAGGTCGCCTGGAGCAGTGGTGGATGCCCAGTCCCTGCATGTGTTCAGGGCCAGGTTGGATGGGGCTTTGAGCAACCTGGTCTAGCAGAAGGTGTCTCTGCCCATGGCAGGGGGTTGGACCTGGATGATCTTTAAGGACCCTTCCAACCCAGACCATTCTGTGAAATGGGCTTCTGTTGTCAGGAGTTTTTTGCCAGCAGCACCACATGGAAATGGGAGGCAGAGGGAGAAGCAGGAGAGTTCAGCAGATCTGCCTATCCACCATCAGACAGAATCACGTTTAGTTATGTCATTTCTGAGAGGCACATGCCTTACCTGTCTGTAAAAACCTCAGGTGCAATGTGGGTGCTTGCCAACCTTAACAAAGTTTTCCCTCATGCCTGATCTGAATCTTTGTTGCAGTAAGTTAACTATCCACAGTGGACAAGGAAAACAGTATTTTCTTCCTATGTGCCACTAGCATTTATGTGTTTGAAGACTCTTGTCATGACTTCTCTCAGTCTCCTTTTCTCTAGGCTAAATAATCCCAAGTCCCTTTTCGTTTCAGACCGTGTTTTTTGACTCCTTTGCCATTGTTCTCTCTGCCGTCCTGTGGAGTGCCACCAGTTGGTTCACATCTTCCTTTCTGTGGTATGCCCAGAACTGTGTTTCACATGCTAGGCTAAGCAGGAAAAGAGATTTGAGGTGTTTTATAGGTCAGGCTGCTAGTTATACAGTGAGAATGTTCAGAGCAAAATAAGTTGCAAGAGAATGACATAATACACATATGCATTTTTGAGACTGAGATACAAGTTGTAGGGATGAGGTGAGGCACATGGTTTTGTCGCTTGCTTGCTTGCTTTTAGATTGATTTATTTGTAAGGGACTATCTTTGTTTTAAATCTTACCTTTGCTTTGTATTTTAACGTGACCAGTTATTTTTGTTGTTTATATCTGGGGGTTTTTAGGCAATTTTCAATTTGAAAATAAGAACAGTGATACTCTGTAGGACATGAGACAAATAACTTATAAACTAATATGTAATTCTTACTTTGAGCAGTAGAGGTCATCATATAACTAAAGGTTCTGATGGAAGCTCCTTTAGGGAGGTTTTCTCCAGGAGGAAATGAACCTGCTTAAGAAAATGAGCAAATTCCATTGGTTCTGGCTCAGCAGATTTTGCTGGAATATTATGACAGGTTGTCAAACTATGGAAATAATAAACGTTTTACACCTTTTATCTGCTTTTTCTTTGTTTTCAGTTGTGAAGATATAAATCTCCCTAATAAAGGTCTTCTGTAGTCACAGAAACTGACTGTAGGAGCTGGACTAAGCCTATGAATAGTGAAAAGATTGGATGAGCCTTGATTCTTCCCTGGAGACCCAGGTTTGGTGGGATACTCTGCATGCAGCTCATCTCTCACATGAGAGATGCAGCAGAGTCATCCAGCAGCCAAGGACCCAAGTCTTCTGCAGACACTAGAAGGAGGAGAGCTGGCATTTAGGGAAGCGGCAAAAGCTGACCAGGCAGAAAAAGTGCATGGCACTCCTGTTTTCCACCCCTGTGACCTCCCTAAATAATGAGTCATTTCCCCAAATCATCAGCCTGCCTTTGAAAAGGTACCTTTGAAAAGGTACCTTTGCAGTTGTTTCCTGTCTTCTATAGCTTCTATAGCACTGCTTGGTTTTCTCGTCTAATCAGATTTGCCAGAAATTGACTTTAGTGCATTATTTCTTTCCCATTTTCAATTGAAAATTGTGATTCTCATGTAATAACTGGAGTTCCTGTTGCTGGGTCTCGGAAGAATGAAATGAAAAGCTGGAAGGCTCAAAGCTACCCTTGAAGTTGCTGTGGGGGGAAGGAAGCGCTAACACTGAAGCTGGGGTATGGAAAGTGCCTTGTTCCTCCTTGATCTTGTCTCAACAAATCACCTTAACACAGCACAGTACAGTTACATCCTTTCTTGTCCAGGCTCTGGTCTGGGTCCTTTTGAAGATGTGCCATGTGTCCAGACCAAACGATTCAGCTCCAGTGCAAACTGCTTGTCACCAGCAGTTCACAAACATCTGGGCTGTGCTCACATGCACATCTGGTTTGCAGGGCTGTGCCTGGCTCACATAATTAGCAATGGGCAACTTTTCCTGTATTGATTAGCCTAGCTCCCTCATTTTCTCTTCTCTGTTCCCTGCATTTCTCCTGTTTCAGTTTCTCTGAGCCTGCCCACTGTAGCACAGGCCCACTGCAGCACAGGCGATGGTCTTTCCTGGTACTTGAGATGTCTGGGGCTTTTACAAGTCCATGCCATATGGAAGTAAAATGCTGATGGATAGGAACTGATTTGGCACCTCTTGATCTGTTTCTGTAACCCTAGAAATAATGTTTTAGTTTCCTAAATATGTTTGCTGGAAGAACAGGTTTGCCTCTCCTGACCTCATTCCTAAAATATTTGGTGTGTAACTTCTTAAAAAAATAGCAAAGGACAAGGAAATAGTAATGAGAATGAGAGTGAATCAAAAGAACAACAAACAAATACATCCTAATTGCAACAAAACCCTCACTGCTTTTCTTCTGCCAGCTTCATTCTGGCCCTGATTTGGATGTTGGAGATATTTGTATCCAGATAACTGACATCAGTAGGGAACTCCAGTTTCTCTCAAGAGTGAGTTTTTTCATTTTCTTTCCCTCAATGACATTTTCCAAAGCTATGTGGTAAGATCAGAAGACATTCCACAATGATATTTAAATAATGACTAAAAATGTTTGTACCAATCCTACGTGGCTGCATCCTGACACACAGGCAGTGAGTAAACCCACCTGCACAAACCAGGTCCCCTGTTTCAAATGCCAGAGCTTAAGTTTTTCTCCAAGGCATATGGACACTTTGTTCAGGCTGGTTGCTAAGGGTGATAACAACACCAATACCTATTTTCCTTCTCATTTGAACATACTCCTGATCTCCAGTGATTCCATAATCTTTCTAAGAAAAATACTCCCCGTTTGCCCTCCCCTGAAAGCTGCATGCCAACAGCACCTATCAGATTTACAACCTGGAGTCTCGTTGCGGCGAACGCTTGCTAGATCTAACTTTTTCTTTCTTGCAATGTCTTGGAGTGAATTTTGTATGTACCCTCGCACTCACAGAACTCCAACAATAGAATGAAGGGAGGAGGGATGAATGTTACCTGCTAACCCCGCAGAGAAGGAGGAGCTTCGTTCTTCAAACATCGGCAGAGTTATAAGGAAGGTGTGTACTCAGACTGCTTCCTCAATGTGGAGGTTCAGGCACACAGCACTGAAGACCTGTCCTGAGGGTGCTCTAGAAAGTTTCCAGAGGGTCATTTCATGGGGGAAAATCCTGTCAAGAACCATTATGCACAGCTTAACCAGGGAGAAGAGAATGAGATGGTGAGTTGTGTCTGTCTCCATCTTTCTCAACTTGAAGCAGTAGATGGTACATGTTCTGCAATAAAATGCTACAGTCTGTACTTCAGTTATGGATGGTAAGGTTATTTCTATAGCAGAAACATACAGTTAGAGAGGTATATAATTTTTTTTTTTAGCAGAAAGAAAATAAAAGTTTTATGTGTCGACTGGATTTAATTGGTTATTCCTTCCAACAGGGGATGGCTCAGCAGATTGTTGATGTAGCATTACAAATCTAGGTGGAGGTGGTGTTACACGAGCTTGAGGGATGGGCTAGAGCGGTGTTCCTAACCATCTGACAGCTGAATATCTAGGGTCAGCTCTAGTTAGACAAGGACTGGGAACCTTAGATTTCTCTGGGATGTAAAAACACGTGTGTTATGTCTGCATAAATTATTAGCAAATGCAGCATGTGGAACTGACAACACTATTCCAGCCTGAGAGCCTGTATAAAGTTGGATTTCTAAATACCAAACTACCATATTTCTTTCCAGAGTTTCCCAGGAAGGGGTATATTTACATGCATTCTGTGATGTGGAAATAAATTTCACAGAATATCTGATCTAATGCATGGCGCTTCACTTAAACGGTATGCCAATGCACTTGGCTGCTCTGGCATTACTGTGTGTTATGGATCAGCTATTTGTCACACGTGCCTTCTGTCTGTCTGACAGATTCTGATAGAGAGGTCAAACCAGCGGTGCAGCTGGACAGCAGCAGTTCTCATGCCTGTCTGGTAAATCAGTGCTTCCCAAAATTCCTGCACTGCAGAGCCACTGTAGCTCTGCTTTGAGCGCATGTAGAATTTCTGAGTGTACAATAGCTGCAGCACAGCTAGTGAAACTCAGCCACTTGTGAGCTGACATGACTGTTCACTTCCACAAATCTTGGATAGATCTTCAAAATCTGCTGACTGAGAATTCTATTTTAGTGAAAAAGACTCTATGTCATGGTAAAACATGGACATTTGTTATCCCTAGATACAAACGTAGATTTGCAGTCAGGTCCCTGCCATCCAGGGAAGAGGAGGTGACATCATATTTTGCGTAATGCAAGCCTGGGTAATGTGGGATATGTTGGGGAATGCGGAACAGATTCATCCAGCAGCATGAGCTGGCCACTGTAGGAAGTGCAAGACACTGCCTCTGAGGTTGGGGACTACTGAGCTCAGTGCAATGCAGAACCTGACTGGCTCTGCCACCGAGTTACTGAACCTGCTTGGAGCACTCCGCTTCTGGCCCTAGCCCTGGTGCTGATGTGCCACTGTTCCCCGGCCGCAAACAGCTGTGGATTCTGTGTCTGTGCTCCACCCTGCTCCTGTTCTTCTAGGACCATAAACACCCTGTCATTCTCTTCCTGGCACTGTCACTGGCAATGCCAGAACTGAGCCTGAGTTAATCAGGTTTAAGTGGACTGTCTTGTGTAAAGCCACGCTATTGTACCCTGCATGTCCAATTCCAGCTGTGCACTACTGGGACACCCAAGTCGTGCTTGCATGGAGCCAGCTATTGCAGTAATGAGCTTGTTTTTCACCAGTATCATCCTGAGCACGTGTGCCGTGCACCCAGTGCTCGGGGATCGACACCGTGAATCTGAGGCATTCCATGCACAGCTGGTGCCTGTGCACAGTGTTGAGTCTAACCGTGCTGTGAAATCAGGGTGCCTGGCAGTTGCCACGCTCTCCATGCCCTCAGGGAGCATGAGCAGTGTCCATTCGCCTGGAGTTCCCCAATGAAAATCACAGAAAAAAAAAATATCTGTGAGGGTGTCTGAGTCACTGCAAGAGAATGAGGAAAAAAATCAGTGTGTACATAGAGAGAACAGCTAATGTGGCTATTTGCATGAAAGAGAAAAAGGAAGCGATACGTAGGTGAGAAGTTGTGAAGAAAGAGACAAAGAAGGCTATGTTTAAGCAGAGAAGGGGATTACATGGGGTAAAAGAAATGTGCAGACATTCTTTCTTTGTTAAAATTGTGTATTTTAAATTATTGGCAGCCACAGCAAGTGGCACTGGAACGTAATATCATTTTTTAAAAATTCTAAGCCATGAAAAATGTTTTTTGACATTAAATTTAACAGTCAGTTTAATCCACCTGAACCAAATTATCAGTAAGCCATTCTTGACTCCTCAAACAAGATCACATCTCTTGGTGTGATAATGTAACCGCTGACACTGTGCGGGTGCCATTTCTTCCAGAGAGAAATAGTTCAAGTAGTTTTGGAAGTATGCAGGCAGTTCATTTGGACTCTGGACATGTAATGCTTTCCTGTGTTGAACTAGCTGTCCATATTGCTGAGGGAAGTTGGGGAACTCTAATGAGAATAAATATTTCTAAATTTTCTTCAGTGTTTCCATCCCTTGGTACAACTGAGATGCTCAATAGTCCTGTATTTAAGAGTAATCGCTCTGACTTAGGAAATCTAGCCTAAGTATCCTTGTGTGCTGCTTTGGAATTACTTTACATGGCTGATGCACCTTTGCTTGAATGAGAGTTCACTTTCCTGGAATCCCAGCTAAAACTCAGCAATGGATATTCAGAACGTGAGAGAATACCTCTCTCTCTGTAACCATTTGTAGAACCAGAGAGATCTCGGTAGTGTGGGAGCACTCTGGACACAGCAGCTTGCTTCAGAGAGGATTGTTAGGTATGGTAACAGGAAGGGATTTATTAGCTTGCTTTTTTTTTCCCTTCCCTTGAGAAAGATCTGCTTGAAGGTATTTCTGAGGAGTAATTATTGGTGGAATAGGAAGTGGGAGGAAGACACAGCTTTATGCCCTCTGCCAATTCGATGCTCCTTTCTGTACAGCTTGGGGCTCATCATTCCCTTTGCACAGTGTAAGTCTTGCAGTGCAAAAGATTGTGATAGACTTCAACAGGCTGCTCCTTCAGGAGGGATTTGTCATAAGCCTGTCTCAAGTATGTGTTCCCCAGTCGTCTGAAGGAATGGGACAACTGCAGTCAGTCAGCTGGTGAACCCCAGTTTGCCACTGCGTATTGGTGTCTCTCTGCCTCCTTTGGGACGCCAAAATTCTGAAGAGAATCTGATCCAGGAATTTTATATACTTTGCATTTGAAAAATCTAACTCTTAAGATAGAATCTGAAAGGCATAACCTTGTACCTAATGGAATGATAGTGAATGTTGCAACTGGCTTCAGAGGGAACAGAAACAAAGCTCTGATGAAACAGGGTCTGGTTGGTAAGAATGAGATTCAGTTATTAAATTCCATGTAAATCTTAACCAGTCTTTCAACTCTAATCGTATTATCTGTTGTTATAGCAACAAGGTGTTAGTAATAGGGTACCTGGTGATTAGGTTGCCAGAAATATGATAGTTCACATTACACTGTTTAGTCTCCTTGCTGGTAGGCACAGGCCTTGTTTTCACCAAGGAAAAAGGTGTCTGAACTCGTTGGACTTGTGCATTTAAATCTACTCTGCAGATGATCTGGCAGCTAATAGCAATTTTTCTTTTAAACAGAAGTGAGACAGACTTGCTGGACACTAGAGTGATAAGTCCTCGAGTGCTGGCTTTGTATGATTGTAAAAAGAGCTAAGAAGCTTTCTCGGAATAAGCACATTTTCTGCCAACTGATTGGGTCTGGCAGTTTTTTCTGTCCAATAATCCTTCCTCTTCACTCACAAGTTAAACCATTTTGATTTAATCACTCTTCTGACTGTTGGGAGACCAAGAGAAAGGAAATGTTAACAGATGAGGAAACCAAGTTTTATAATACACTACAATTTATTAAAAATTATTCTACAGAGATGAGATAAGCCCTGCAGCCTCTTTTGTAACAGCACTGTCTCCTGTGAGATAATGAGAAGCCCTTTGGAGTCTTACAGATAGTTAACCTGAGCTTTGTTTTCCACCATCTCTTAGACTGGTGCCCTCAAGTATCCAGGCTAGTCAGCTGTGTAATGTTATGTATGCCAAATGCACACACTGAGCCCTAAACCCCAGCTGACACAGCAGAAAATTTGTCAAGGTGTAAATCTGTGTCTATCAAGCCCATCTTCAAAAGAAGCATGTCTGCATCAGCACAGCCTCTTTGTGCAATGAAACACAATGCAGCAAAAAGTATTCTCTTCTCCTTAACAACATAAAAGCAACCTGACAGACATGTTCTTACTGGTGACATCAACACCAGGATTTCTGCCAGCCCTGGGAGTATTGTTTGCCATACTGAACATGCATTTGCTTGGAGATCTTTGTAGTATAGCCCTAGTGAATCCTGAATAAGCCTGAAGAATTTCTAAACCCTAATTACTGTAAGGCATTCACATGGCTGGATAAACCTGCTGAGAAACCTGTGTCATGTGTTTGTCCATTCCCCCCTTCTTCATGTACGCTGCGGATACCTCTGTTGTGGGTCTAATAGTCACATTCACCTTTATTTTTTTTCTTTTTGAGAAGGTAATGGTTTTGAGAATTCTTCTAAAGAATTCCATTGTTGACTTATTTGACAAATGAGAACTGTTTGTACTAATACAGTTTGTTTCACAAGGAGTTATTTACATACTAAATATTGTTTTTACGAACGCAGCATTCATTGATATAGTCCTTCCAGCTAAAGGCTCAGGCTCAGGACAAACACCAACACCTCAACCTAACAGAACATTTTATTCTGAAGTATTGAAAGGTTCTGCCCCAGGGAACTTTGGCACGAGTTAGGTTTGGAGCTCAATCTTTTTCCCTGCCTAGCTTTTCTTCTGGCTGATGTGGCCTAGGTAACCTGCTCCAGGCATATTTCCAAACTGTGGGAAATGCTTTGGTTTGGCTTTAGATTCCTGCATGGACATCCAGATACAAAACAACTGTTAAAATCTGATGTCTATTCTTTCCCAGTTTACTTCTTGTAGAGCTTCTATACAGGAATATTCAGAAATGTCACATTCATCAAGACACAAACCAACTAACCTGAACCAACACCTGTGTTCATAGGGCAGAATGTGCACTGGGTAGAACACCTTAAGGGTTTCTGTCTGTCTGCCTATCTATCTATCTATCTAGCTTAGGAAAGTCCCTTGTGAGAAGCAGCAAGATTCAGCAGTGGATGTCTCAAGAGCATGGTCTTATTTTTCCCAGTTGAGCTGTTTTCCTTGTCTTCCTCTCTCCTGGTTTTCAAGGTGAGGAATACTGATGGATGTTTGGTTTTGGGAAGTGGCTTGACATCTAAGGAACCAACCCATTTTTTGAGGGGAAACTATTCTGGCAAACAAAGGCCTGGAAACATATGCAGGCACAGGGAGACTCAGATACATGTTTTGATATATATAGGTGCATGGTCTTCTAGGCAGAGGAAACTAGAGTCTACCTTAGGTTAGGTTGTTGTATCAGGCTTGGGGAGTCATTCAGCATTTCAGGGGGGAGCAATGACAATGAAAGATGATCCCAAATGACTGGCAATCACATGCCGAGTGCTCACCCTCTCCCTTCTTAATTGCGTTAACTACAGCCTCATTGACTTCTCAGACTTTGGGTATAAGGCACAAAAGCTGGAAATTAAAGGAATGATTAACCGGCAGAAGCAATTTGCACATGGCAGCAATCTCATTCTTCCCCACCCTGCTATTCATGCCCATCCCAATTTGGAAATATTATTCCAGTTATTCCAGGTCCAGCCATTTACTGAAGGAGGATTGAAGGCACATTCTTTTAACAGTTCTTCCCTTAGGCATCTCTGTCTCCTTGGGAGTTCCTTTGCCTTGCTGACAAGATGTAAAGTCTGGATCCAAGCATCTGGATCTTGCTAGTAAGCCATTGCTGTGAACAATAAGTTCACATCGTTCTATGTACTTATTCTGTATGCTGGTGCTGACACTACTTTTGTACCCTTTTTGTTAAGGATACGGCTAGTTTGTAGGAGCATGTGAATATTAATAGCACGACTTCCACATTAACCTTGCTTATCTGCTGTCCTCCATGAGTTTCCTTCTACCTGCTGCAGAGTTGCCAGAGATTGTAGAAGCCTTTGAAAATGCTAAGCATGCGCATCTCAAAGTGGTATAACCAGGTCCTGTGCAATGCAGGCTCCTTCCTTGTGTAGTTCACCATCCTTTTTCCCCACAACTGTCCGTTTCTTTCCTTTAAAACCCTGTGGAGATTACCTAGGAAGACTGTCTTTTGGAGAATGACATAGAACAGTAGGCCAAGGCAGCATGTGGAACTAGTAGGCATGGCCTCCATTTCGTGTAACAAGCAAGGACACCAGCCCGGAACCAGGAATTACACATTACTCAACCTTCCAATTGCATTTCCTTTTCTTCTCACCTTAGGAATGGATCTTGCAATATCTGTGGCTGTGGATATCTGATCCTCAGAAGCAGATTGCATAATTGCTGCAGATATACTAGGAACAAGGAGATTGAGGAATCTTAACCCTTATGTTAGCAAGTTCTCCTGGTCACCTGGTGTAAATGCAGCCATGCCGTCTCCCATCTGGGTCTCCTCTGTAAATTTACTATACACATTTCATTTCACCTTTACTGAGTCCCTGCTGGTACTACTGAGAGGGAATTTGGCCATGGTACCAAGATTTGGTAGCTCTTCAACTGTAATTCTGACAGTCATCCCTTTGAAGTTTTGGGCAAGTCACCTTGCCTTAATGTAACAATTTTTCCAGCTTTAAAATTGGAATAATAATACCTACTCATACAGCTACAGTGGGTAGATTCCTTTGGCCCTCTGAATACATAAAGCATTCTTCAAGTGTTCATTAGTTGTTCTTACTAACAGCTATTATTATTATTTTGGGATGTCAGGACAATGGCACATTGGCAACGTCCAACATCCCTATACTGTTGCTATCACAGAAGATGGTAACAGCCCTACAAAGACTGTCTGTGCGAAGTTGTGCAAAGCAGCTCCAGCTGGTGCAGCCACACAGTGTCTTTTGGCACCGTGCAGAGACACTATCTGAGTTTTTAAAGTGTAGCTGCATCAATGCAGATTCAGTACTACAGCAGGACAGCAACAGTGCTTCAGGTTCTGAAGCAGATACTGTCTCAGCTGCTGCAGTGAGTCTGCATGACTCTTCATCCCCTAGCGCAGACATACTCAAGTTCTTCAGCTTTCACCCAGAGACCTTAAAACCTGACCAGGCAAATCTGTGTTCCTGACTTGGGGTTAGGCTCTCTCTCATTTGGTATCATTCCAACTCATGCACGCACATAGCAGCATCTTACACTGAGTTTCACAACTACAAAAAACTATTTCGGAGGTTTGGTCAGACTACAGCAATTCAGATTTTGTGAAGGTGGTTTAAAACTTCTGTGGAATGTGCAATTTTTTTTCTGGTTGTGTTTAGGAGACATAAAGAAGGCAAATACATGTTCTATGATTTGTTTTTTACACAGTACCATACTAAACAGGTTCCATGGAAGGGCAGTAGATGATGGGAAAGTGTAGTATTCCCGGTGTTTCTTTAAGTGAAATAGTAATGATTTAATCCTTTCTCTTTGCTGTACAGGAGATATTTGGCTACAAAACCCAACGCTGGCGGAGGGTCTTGTGCATCGCTGGGTACATCTTGTCCTGTGGGGCTCTGCTGCTGCTGTTTTACTGGAAACCCGAGTGGGATGTGTGGGCAAACTGCATCCGCTGCAGCTTGGAAAAAGCGGACATTGTTCTGCTTAGAACAACAGTAGGTGCCTACTTTAATTTTTTAAATTGGTCCCTCATATGTAGTTAATTGGAAGGTAAGTTAATGGAAAGGAATCCTGTTAGCTGAAATCTCTTACATTGCTGATTTCCTGTAATAATAGCTTATGATCTAAAGAACTCTCAAATAGTCCGCAAATAATGTGTAAGGTGATGTATGTGGAGGGTAACAGCTGATCAAACAACAAGCTGAAAGAAATCGGGGTGAAAAAACCTGTAGTATCTGTGTTTTCAAGACTCTTGTTACTTGCTTTCAATCCTTCCTCCTCCCTTCCACCATCTCTGTGCTTTCTGCATTGCAGATTTGTGCTTAGGTTCTAAAGGGTCTGTTTGATTGGCAGTCACTAGCAGATTCTTTTTCTCTCACTTGGCTGTCCTGGCGAAACTGCCCCTCTGCCAAATTTAGCCAGTGGGCCAAACCAAATGTTTGTCTTGCTCTGTCCCCAGCAGTGTCCAGCAGTGTGTGATGAGGGATCAGCATAAGGAAGAGGGCAAGCTTAGACCGCTTGTTTTCTTGGCTGAATGTTTCCATTTTTCATCAGCCCTGCCCCATGTCCAATAAGTCCACAGTCCTGCAGATAATGCTTTCAGGGCTGTTATGTTTTGCTAGTAATTTCCTAATACAGATTTCTATATGTTGAGGACTGTTCTGAAGCACTGCGGCATACACAAACCCTGATTTCATTTCATGGAAGCTACTGCATCTCTAAAAGAAGCAAACTGAAACTTGACTCTGAATCCCAGCTGAGCCTGAATACTCCAGGAACTCACTGGGCAGAATTTCGACTTGTTCTGCTTCGAAGATTTCGGAACAATGATGTTTGCAAAAGGTGCAGTTGTGCAATGGACCACATGCTACCACTGTATTTGAGCTGCCTTCTTAAAGGAGCAGAGCAGCATGCAGTTAAAATCTTGGGTTTTGAAAATCACAGATCTGCCTGTTGAATATTTTATATTGAAACAATCTGAATCCTAATAGGCTGGGGTATGTATTTTTTTTTAAAGAAGCATATTAGGTTTAATCTCCCTTTTTAATCTTCAGTTCAGTTTGCATTTTTAATTACCTAGTCTTGTGTGTCATTTTAAACTGATTTGCCATGCCAAGCACTTTTCAAGTAAGTTTTTAAATGATCCTTTAGGTAATTAAACAAGAATTAAATCACATTGTATATTCTTATTATCAGGAAGCTCTCTCAAAGTATGCTCTGGGCATTTAACAATTTCCGATTTCCCCTGTGGTTCTTTGTACTAAAATGACAGTTTTGGTTTTTTTACCTACATTTGATTTTGTCAGTTCTCAAACATGATGGCTACTGCTAATGAGGATACAAGTAATCCCATCAGCTTGATCCTTAGAACTCTCTTCTGCTTCACATAAAACCTTCATTCATAAGTCATCATCATCTCTGCAATTGCAATATAAGAGCCTGTTAACTCCCATTTGTTACTGAATTTTGACTCACTTTAGTCCAAATAATGAGCACCTGTGTTATTCACTACTTCCCACTTCAATCTGCACCCCAATGTCTACTAATTCTGGAATTCAAATTAAAGATAAATATCAGAGAATAAATGTTCTTCTACTCAAAATACTAGTTTAAGTAAAAATGCATAAATAAATAAGATACATAAACATTATTACAGGTCTTTTTTTAAACTTTAAATTATTCAAAAGGACTCATATTTGGTACAGACTCTTTTTTTTCTGTTGTCATTTCCAAATGATGAAGTTTAATAACTGTGCTTTCAGAACCTCGCTGGCTGAGGTAATCATCTTTTTCCATCTGCCAGACAGCTCACACACTGAGTATGATATGTCATTCTCATAGGTGGCTTTAAGGCATGTGGTTGTGTTTGCAACTGGAACTTAACAGGAAGGTAATTATTGCAGTAGTTACCCCAATCTCTTACGACTGTACTACCAACACTAGTTACCAGGCAGTTCCAATGGTGAACTTGTTTTATAAAAAAATAGAAAAATCATGAATACAGTTTGTGGCAAAAGCTTGTCTAAGGTACCATAAGGGTGGCATGGTGCTCACACACTTGTTCCAATGAAGTGTTAACACAGGAATGACTGTGAAAAGGGATTGGCACTAAACATACATTTTGCAGTACAGCACTATGTTCCTCTTGATCTTCCCTTTACAGTATGGCCACTGCATCTCAGATTGTCCTGTAGTGTTGTCCTGTCCTAGACTATGACTGGGTGGTCACATTCCATCCTTATTAGCCAAGAACTAGACCTGCAGTCAGTGAATTATTTGCATTTCTCACATTTTGACAGGACTCGAGTTCTGCTTCCATTCTGCTGATTCACAGTCACAGGTGCTGGGTGGCCCCTGTCGGTTAGTTCTTTAAAAAAGCTGGAGCAGTGCTCTAGAAAGGCCTACTGTGATCATTCACTCCAAAGAGATAGTGAGTTTGGTCTAATTTTGAGGGAAATTGTGACACTTCTCTTTTATATTAATGCAGGATGAATTTCAGATTTATTCTCGTAAGACTGTGACGTGGATCTCTGTGTCTGCACTTATCAAAAGTAGATCAGATTATCCAGCCACTGCTGAGGAAGACTCAATCTTCAGCAAAGCCATAATGAAGCCACGTTTGCAAGTAAGTAAACTATTCCCTGCAGCATTGGAAGATGATAGCAAATCTCAGCCATTCTTCATGGAGTGAAAATAAGCTGTGAAACACATCCAGCTAAGAAACTTGCAGCTTTCTGAACACAGCGAACTGTGGAAAAACAAGCTAGAGATTTTGAAGAATTGTACTCACTTCTATAAAAATCCTCACTTACTCCAAGCTGGGTTATGAAAAAAGTATCTTCGCTACTCCTGAGGGAAGACCTACATTGTAAGCAGGAAAGCTTCAAGATACTGGGGTTGGCAGTGAAGAATCAGAGTCCAAAATAAAAACCTCATTCCTGACATAGGAATCAAGGAATTCAGGGGTGGCTGTGTGTCTGAAGGGAAAATGTGAGGAAGCAAATACCACAGCTCCCACAGTAGCAGGAAAATGGGGATGAATGCACCTGAAGGGGAATAGAACAGATAAGTGCCTAGGCAGCATTGCATTGGTATTTCCAGAAATGTTCTAAGGAGTGTCTGAAACACATTTTGCTTTCTTGCCTTTGTATGCACCAATTTGTGCTTTAAAACACATCTGCTGGAGTCAGGTCTTGCACTGTTGACTGTTCCTGCAAAAACATGTCCTGGTCTCTGCCAGTTCCATAGCTTTGAGATCCCAGTGAAGCACTGGGGAGAAGGTAGATGATTAATTGATCCAAGCAGATCACAAGATGCCTCATGAGTTGAGCAAATGTAATCATGCCCATTTTAAAACAAGTACTGGACAGTTCAGTTATATGTCTTGGTTAGCATTGCATGTTAAATCATTGTGAGCAATACGAATGCAATGGTACATTTGCCAATATCTGGTTTTGACTGTAGATACTAGATCACTGCACTGGGAAACCCATGAAGGAGATATTTTCCGTTCCAGGGGATAGATTTCTTACTTGTTAGCCTTTATTTTTATATATACAGCGATTTCTGGTAGGTTTTCATTAGAAACCTAACTTCAGCTGAGCAAAGCTGCTGCTATTACCAGCTATTACTGCTGGTTTGTGTGGGCATGTATTCATGAACATAAGAAAGTTTAGTGCCAGCAGAGAAAATGGAGACTGACTTCATTCTTCAGAGGATCAAATTAGTAACATAAAGAAGGCCAATATAGCCTCACATAATAGGCACTTTGAACACCATTTTCTTATCAATCAAAACATCTAGATCGAGGGTAGTAGTCAATGGCTTGATGTCCAGATGGAGATCAGTAACAAGTGGTGTTCCTCAGGGGTCCATACTGGGACCAGTGCTGTTTAATATCTTCATCAATGACATAGACAGTGGGATTGAGCGCACCCTCAGCAAGTTTACAGATGACACCAAGCTCAGTGGTGCAGTTGACACAGATAGGATGCCATCCAGAGGGACCTGGGCAAGCTGGAGAAGTTGGCCCATGTGAACCTCATGAGGTTCAACAAGGCCAAGTGCAAGACCCCTGCACCTGGGTCAGGGCAAACTCTCGGTATCAATACAGGCTGAGGGATGATGGGGTTGAGAGCAGCCCTGTGGAGGAAGGCTTGGGGATACCGGTGGATGAAAGGCTGGACGTGAGCCAATAATATGCGCTTGCAGCCCAGAAGGCCAGCTGTATCCTGCACTGCATCACAAGAAGTGTGGCCAACAGGTTGACAGAGGTAGTCCTGCCACTCTACTCCACCCTGGTGAGATCCCACCTGGAGTACTGTGTGCAGCTCTGGAGCGGTCAGCACAGGAAGGACACGTTGGAGAGGGATGAGAGGAGATCCACAAAAATGATCAGAGGGATGAAACACCGCGCTGTGTAACCTCTGCTGTGAGGACAGGCTGATAAAGAGTTGGGGTTGTTCAGCCTGGAGAAGAGAAGGCTCCGGGGAGACCTTATTGTGGCCTTCTGGTATTAAAGAAAGATGGGGACAATGTTTTTAGCAAGGGCTATTGTGACAGGACAATGGGTGATGGTTCTGAACTAAAAGAGGGGAGATTTAGGCTAGATTTAAGGAGGAAGTTTTTTTACAATGAGGGTGGTGAAACACTGGCATAGGTGAGGTCGTAGATGCCTCATCCCTGGAATGAGTAATGTGTAGGGCTTGAGAGCTGTCCAAGGACTTGTTCTGGCAGCAAGTTGAGTACCTGGTTTCCCACTTCAGAGTCGCATCTCCTGTTGCATGAAATACTACATGCAGACCTCTTGTTAGGTTAATGACTGTGGTTATAGCTGCATTTTGAGTCAGCGTATGAGTTACAATTTTGTTGGCCTATAATAATGGTTATTGCACAGGGTACGGAGAGTCCCCTAAAGCTGACGTCTTTATTGCTTATGTGCAGGGGTGTATAGCCTTGCCTCCTTCCAACTGGTATCTCCATTATCTCTAATAGGCTTCATTACTGCTGCACAGAACAGGACAGACTCCTTTTGCAAGTTATAAATGGCAGCGTATGTTCCTAATGTATAACTGCTCTGCAAGGCGTTGCCATTAGCAGTGACTCGGGGAGTATCCCAGGATGGCCTTTCTTATCTATTGGCGTATCTGTTCAGCTGAAGGACTCAACGCTGTGCTTGCAAACTGCCCAAAGCCTTTTGCTTTCCTCGAAGGCAGATGGCGGACAGACTGACAACTGCTGCATACCCACCACTGCATCAGTGATCTCTTCCCCTCATTCTGTGAAATGAGAGTGAGGACCGTGTTCCTTGCTTCACAAAATAGGGAGCGAAGAATGCCGCTTTGTACTTGACCTAAAGATCTGTAAAGCTTACTGGAACCTGCACTGAGCTGGAGATCCTGCTCTCTAACCTAACTAGGGAGTTAGTATATACAATCCTGTCTTCTCTCCCTCCCTGCCCCCCGTATAATTTGCTTTAATTATGCTTGACCCCAGTGAAGATGCCTGGTGAGATCTGTGAGCATGCCTGACTGTATTTTTGTTTGCTGTATTGCACATATTGTTGTCCCTTGTTTTTGCAGGTGAAAAGTATCCAAGTACAAAAAATCCGCTATGTATGGAATATCTATGCAAAACAGTTCCAGAAAGTTGGGTGAGTTTCAATGCCCTGCTTACACACAAGTCTCTGAGGAAGTCAAGCTTCTTTATGAATCATGTCCTAAGGAAAGCACTTGCTTTGTATTTTAGAGCCCTAGAAGACCACTACACTTGCTCAGCTATACATGCCAGATTTGGTTCTGGTCTCACCTGCAATGAACAGAATGTCAGGTACACATTTTAAAACACAAGTACTCAATGTATGGGTTTTAAAGAGTCGTAAACTGACTGCTGTGGGTGCACTTTCCTTGAGTTTCTTGTATATACATTAATATGCACATAGTTTGAGCTATGAAATGGCCACGCATGAAAAATTGAATGAAAAAGGGTGGAGAATGTTGTGTATTCCTTGTCAAAGTTTTTGAATGTTCTTAATTGGGAAATAACTGTATCCTATAACTAACTCTAAGCTGTTCGTATTGGTAGTAAGAGAGAGTTTCCATGAGACAGTGCAGATAAGTTGTGTGTGTGCTTCTTCAGCAGGGATCCAGGTAATTGTATTGAACTTCTAAATCAATTAGTTCTGGGCACCGAATGAATTCTCTCAAACTACTGTATCAGTTGACAATTTACGGAGTAGGTATTCTTGGAAAGGCTAAAGAAAGAAATGATCTTCTGTTGACTGAATACTGAAAATCCAGCCCTTGACTTTAGCTCCCATTGAAACATTCCTATCACCCTTAATTTTGCAAAATTATTTGATTTTAATTAATTTAGTTTTAGGCACAGAATTCCTTTGTTCATGGTGCCTCAAAGGAATTTTTGCATGACGGAAACATTTGCCTAAAAGGCTGCATTACACCTCTCTGTTTAAGTAGATTTCATTGGTGCAGTCATCCCTTCAGGCATAAGCACTGTAGGGGCATTTCATTTTTTGTCTTATTGGAGAAAGATCCTCACAGTCCCCCACAGGGACTGATACGAGCTCTCAGGACTACTGAAAGCTGCAACTTCTTGAGTGAGCTACATTGTCACTGTTTTATCTCTAAGTGATGTATCTTTATCCCATACAGGAGAGTTATATGTGGGCCAAACACTATTGATGTTCCAGTGATCCCTATTTGGAAGCTACTCATCAAAGAGGTTAAGCATTTCCGTTGCTTTTATTCTAGGCTACTTTGGGAGGCAGAGTGTGCATATCAAGTATAATGGATTCAGTTGTCTGAATTAGCTTCTCAGTACTCACTCCTTTTTCAAATCCTGTTTAAAGCTGTTACATGAAATCACCATAAATGAATTTATTCTCTGTTGTTCCCTATCCTCCATCCCCCTGCCTGTATGGCTGCTTGATATTTGCATGTATCTGTCCTGGGAGCTCATTCTGTTGACCTTACAAGGGTCAGTGAATGTTTACAAGCTGCACTGGAAATCAAACCTTCCAGGCAGAGGCTGTCTCTTAATCAGCAGAGATTAAGTGAACAGCAGTCACTGGTAAATGCCTCCAGCTACAGAGAGATCCAATGAGCTCATGACTCCGGGCACAGCACCGTGTAAAGCACCAGTATCTTTTTCAGACATGAATTGGCCTAAGCAGAGTGTTTGTGGAGATGTGCCTATGGTAAGTGACCTCCATCCTCGTGGCCCAGCCTGCTTTCCTCTCACCTTTGTTACATTGCTTGTAAAGAAGTGAGGAACACAAGGCTTGAGCTGAGCCATTTGCATCCAAAATAATGTCCTATTGGTCCAGATTATTTGGCCCTTCTGTCAGATGGAGATGGTCCAATCAGATTAGACTGAAGCTACTGCTAACAAAATTAGGAAGGTGGTCGGAGGAAACAAGACTTAATAGCTTTTATTCCAGCCCATTTCTAACAGGATGGACAGGCTGGGTATACTGGAGCCATTGAAATGCGGCCACCTCTTAAGTATTGCTCTCTCTCCAAACAGGTCTTAAATCCATTTTACGTGTTCCAGCTGTTCAGTGTGTGTCTGTGGTTTGCTGAAGATTACATGGAGTATGCCACTGCCATCATAATCATGTCTCTCCTCTCAATTTTTTTGACTGTGTATGATCTTAGACAGGTGAGACACCTGACCTATTACCACAAGGAGGATTTATTTCTAATATCTGGGGAAGGCCAGGATGTGGATGTTACAACATGCGCACATACAGTGCTATGAGAGTTATTCAGAGGTTTAGTCTTGTGTCACTATGTAGTAGCAGTTGCAATGGCCTGGCCTCCTAGTCATCGTAATCTCTGTATGGTTCTTTACCCACATCCTCCCTTCCCCGTTCCAGTGCTTCACCTTATAACCTCTTGTTACATAGTTAGGGTGGGGAATTTCTTTCTCTGTTTGATTGTGTAATTCATGACAGGGCCAGACCTCGGTTTATAAGGCGTCTCATAAACACAAATAACAAAAGGAAGAATTGTTAGTGGATGAATTGCATCATGTAAGATGTAACACTTTTGTGTGTTCTCCTTTAATTTATAGCAATCGATTAAACTGCACAGACTGGTGGAGTCTCATAACAACATCATGGTCACTGTCTGCAGAAATAAGGAAGGTGACTCCTGTACGCTTCTTTCTTCAATGTGTTTCATTTCTATAGCCATTTCTATCAAACCCAAGAACGTATAGTATCAAATGCCTTCTAGGGAAGTTTCCTATTCTGTCTCTCAGCTCAGTTAATGGGCTTCTTCAGATTGGGTTAACTGGACCTAGAGGTATGTTGTGGAACATCAATCATATTCATAACTGAGTGCAGCTTAAAAATAGCAGGAAAACTATGTTTGTTTTTTTTTTTCTTAAAGCAGTGCTGACAAAGCCAACCACAGAACCATTAAATGGCTGTGAGTCCACCTAATTGCTCCCTGCAAAGTCTGTTCATTGCCATGGTGTTTAGAGCACAGTACAAAAAGATGGAGTCAAACTAAGAAATGTAAATCCAAGCTTCTTCAGTTAGGTTAGTGTATTGGAATAATAACCATTGGTTGGGCTCCTGAGGAGATAAGAAGAAATTCTGCAGTTTGAAAGGAAGCCTCACCTTCTCTAAATATTGGAGATCATATTCTTAGGTCCTACTTGTGGTGCTTTGTTTATCAGCCATTATAAAGAAATAACAATCTATTCAGCAGGTAGTTCCTTGTACTTTTTCCCCTCACCACGGGGAAATATGTGAAGCACAAAATTTGCATTACATGTCACCTGCAGGTTTCCAAGAGCTGGAATCACACCATCTTGTTCCTGGAGATATGCTGGTTTTGAAAGAGGGCAAAACCTTTTTGCCTTGTGATGCTATCCTGATCAGTGGGCAGTGCACCGTAAACGAAAGCATGCTGACAGGTACAGCTTATCCCTCCCAGGTTTACCATTGAAACATCATCATAGCCCTACGGCTTCAGCCAGTGACGCAGGAAAACACACAGTGTTATATATCACCCTTATGAGATGGTCCATAGGTATTCTGGAAGGGGATTCTTTTGGGCGTTTGCTATACTGAAGACTGAACTGTAGCAAAGAAGAGCTTTTCTCTGGCACAGTCCATTTGCTTGCTAGGCTTCAAACTCTTATTCACTCTGAAGATGTCACAATATAAAAGTAACATTTCTTTAAACTGCTTTCTCTAGCGAATACCTTTAACTTATCATCTAGGTGTCTAAATGCTGTACTTATTTGTTTTTAAGGTGTACTGCAGTTTTCCTCATCTGAGCTAATCTTCCCTAGGGGAAAGTATTCCGGTAACAAAGATCCAGTTACCTCAAGCTGATAACTTCAAGCCCTGGAGAATGCACTGTGGAGAGGATTACAGAAAACATGTCCTATTCTGTGGAACAGAGGTCATACAGACAAAGGCAGATGACAGAGGAGTAGTGAAAGCTGTAGTGCTGCGGACTGGTCAGTCAGCATTTCAGTTTGCTTTTCCTTTCATGCTTTTTCTTACTGGAACAGTCTGACTTAATGTGCCCAGTCACATTAAGTTAAAGGCATTAATCCAAATACATAACAGATGGATGGAGAATCAATATCCTGGGCTGGGCTAAGTTATTATGCATTGTTACCATTTATTTGGCATAACTTTTACAAAAAACACTAACATATCATTACAAAGAAGAATTTTCCTTTGCTGCTCAGACATTGAAACAAAACTCCTTATTAAGACAAAAATAACTTTTCTATTTTATGCAGAGTAGGTCACATACAGTGACTGAAATAAAAGATCTTGGATGTTCATGGCTGGGATGTATGTACTCTCCACTGGATGAAAAACTGGCTTGATGGCTGGGCCCAGAGAGTGGTGGTGAATGGAGTTAAATGCAGTTGGTGGACGGTCACAGGTCGTGTTCCCCAGGGCTCTGTAGTGGGGCCTGTTCTCTTTAACATCTTTATTAATGATCTGGATGAGAGGATTGAGTGCACCCTCAGTAACTTTCCAGATAACACCAAGTTAGATGGGACTGTCGATCTCTTGAAGTTTGGGAGGCTCTACAGAGGGATCTGGACAGGCTGGATCAATGGGCCAAGGCCAGTTGTATGAGGTTCAACAAAGCCAAGTGCCAGGTTGTGCACCTGGGCCACAACAACTCCTTGCAATGCTACAGGCTTGGGGAGAATGGCTGGAACCTGGCCAGCAGAAAAGGACCTGGAGGTGTTGCTCAACATCTGATTGAACATGAGCCAGCAGTGTGCCCAGGTGGCCAAGAAGGCCAATGGCTTCCTGGCTTGTATCAGAAATCATGTGGCCAGTAGGAATAGGGAAGTGATTGTCCCCCTGGACTTAGCACTGGTGAGGCCACTCCTTGAGTACTGTGTCCAGTTTTGGGTCCCTCACTATAAGAAAGACATTGAGGTGCTGGAGTGTATCCAGAGAAAGGCAACAAAGCTGGTGAAGGGTTTAGAGAACAAGTCCTACGAGGAGGGCTGAAGAAACTGGTGTTGTTTAGCCTGGAGAAAAGGAGGCTGAGGGGAGACCTTATCTCTCTCTACAACCCGAAAGGACGTAGTGGTAAGGTGGTCTCTTCTCCTGTGTAAGAAGTGACAGGATGAGAGGAAATGGCTTCAAGTTGTGCCAGGGGAGGCTTTGGTTGGATAAAAATTTCTCTGCATAAAGGGTTGTAAAGCCCTGGAACAGGCTGCCCAGTCGAGTGGTGGAGTCCCCTTCCCTGGAGGTATTTAGAAGACCTATAGATGTGGTACTTTGGGACATGGTTTAGTGGTGGAGTTGGCAGTGCAGAATGAATGGTTGACTTGATGATCTTAAAGGTTTCTTCCAAACAAAGCGATTCTGTGATCTGAGCCTTCTTTCTTAACTTACAGAAGTTATGAATCATTTTAAAGCCCTTCGTTCTTCGTAGACAAATTTTGGAAATGTTTTCTCCTTGGAACGATTTTAGTCTTGTCCTTCCAGGTTTCAGCACAGCCAAAGGGGATCTGGTGAGGTCCATTCTCTACCCTAAACCCATGAACTTCAAGTTGTACAGAGATGCCCTCCGATTCCTGATGTGCCTCATAGCATTTGCAGCCATTGGAATGATCTACGCAGTGTGTGTGTTTGCACTTAATGGGGTGAGTTACTAAATGCAGGAGAAATGGTCACACCCACTTCCAAGAAACTCGAAACCTCAGTGGCTTTATATACATTTATATATAAAAATATGATCCTTGTCACTCTCCTTTTTGCCTTAGTATATGAGACAATTTTACAGTGTGTTTGAATCTGTGACAGTACACAAGCTCTTCTACATTCAGTTCCAAGGTGCCAAACCCCACCGTTTACCAAGTCATTTCTTCTGAGGTCTTAGCAATGCTATGCAATGTCTTATCAGCAGCCTTCTGTATGTCAACTACCTCCGTTTGCCAGTTGCCTGCACTAGGCTTGCTGATACATGTAATTGCCAAGGCATGTAATTAGCCTGATGCTTTCCTGAGCTCAGAAAACAGGAGATCCCAAGAGCTTAGCACTCTGCAAGTAGCTTCTACAGAGGTTTTGTGGCACATTTTGTACATTCCTAGAAGAATTACAAGAGAGTCATGGGTTAAATGGCACACAGACTGATGCGTCATTGTGAAAAGGCAGCCTTCCAAAAATTTCTCTTTAGATCAAAGACCCACCTATCCCTGTCCACTGTCTCTGAGAGTTACTGATATCAAAGGCTTATGGAAACTGGTTAGGGAGTAGGGCAATTTTTCAATTCTTCCCTGGTATAGTCTCCTAACTTCTTGAAGAGAAAGGTTTAACAGTTGAGTATGCTCCCTTTTGTATGTAGATCATCTAGCCTTAATAGCCACTGAAAATCTCCGGAGTGTGGTTTATTTTATTTCTGCATTCATTTATGCCTTAGACTTGGCAGCACCTGTGGCAATGATTCGCACGTGTTCATTATGTACAGCTTTAAAATGTTCTCAAAGCTGCTGTCTACATTTCCAAAGATACTGTAAGATTTTGGTTTGGAGAAGTAACAAATAGCTGCTTTCTCTTTGATGTTTCCTGTACTGTTCGTGATTTAGGGATGACTGGCCACCCCTTCAGCCACCCTTCTGCCATGTTACAGAGGGCCATGTTACAGAGCCCTGAACAGTAAAGGTGTAAAGACAGATCCCTGAAATCTACTGATATTACTCAGAACTCTTTTTTGCCCTTTTTTTCCCCATAGATTTGTATAGTCATTTTGGC
>NW_010430838.1:23829-34998 GCF_000710305.1 Buceros rhinoceros silvestris
GGTGGGGGTGGTGGCAGGGAGTGTGGGGATGGAAGGGAGATAACCTTGACTTAGTTATTACTCAGCTTAATATCCTTGAAAACCTTTGAGAAGTAACTTTTGCAAAGCCAACTATCCTGTGTCAGTTGAGTCACCTTGATTTTTTTCCAGGAGGTTTATGGGGTGTTAACTCCCCCTGTGAAGACTGTGTTAGCTCTTCTCTAATGTGCCATATACATCAAGGATCAATTAATTCTGTATTATAATTTTAATCAGGTTTCTCAATGTAAAACTAAGTTTTACTGTGTCAGGAAGCAGAAAGGGTCAGCTATTCCCTAGGGGAAGGCAAGGCAAGAGCTGAGGGTGACCTGAGCACAGGTAGTGCCCTCAGCGACTATGGCCCACCCATGCAGTATCTGAACATGGTGGAGAGAGCTGGGTGGTGGTAATGGCCCATCAATTGTCCCGGGCAAAGCAAAGTGGTAAGAGTCTGGGAGATCAGTCAGAAGCACAAGGAGGTGAGGACGAGAGACACGGCTGTGGCACAGGTCTGAAGGTGCCCACCATGAGACAGTGCTAGAGGCAGGTACGCCTACAATGTAGCTCAGACAGGGACTGAAGGCCCAGGCCTAACCTTAAGCAGAGCCCCTGAGTCCATGAGCACAGGGTGTGGATGGTGATGAGGCTAGTGAGGGTAATTAAGGCCTTTTAGTGCACCCAGATCCCTGCCATATTGGTCTCAATCTCTGAAACCATTTTAAAAACAGTTTAAAACTAGTTTAAAACAGTTTTAAAAACTCATTCTCATACATCAAGGTCAATGTAAGAAATAGTTGTACACTGTAAACATCAGTTCTGTTTTTAAAGCCTAATCACTTTAGAACTTCTTCAAAAACTTTCAAGAAATCATTTCATGTCTTGATAATTATCTGCCCATGTAAAGCTCAAGTCCTGAGTTGCAATTCACCTTTTGGATAATTTTTCTCCATTGAAATAATCTACAATCAGTTAGTTCAATTTAATTCCCCCTGGGATATCAGAGAAAGTGTGTTTAAGCACAGAACCTGGTATCCGCTTTGCAGCTTTTCCTTTTTTTTATTTAACTTCCCCCTTGTAATATGTAAAATACACGCTGATGTTATCACAGCAGTTGAAACTGTCTTGTCAGACTGGTGTAAGATTCAGTGATGCGACACACTAAATGCTTTCTCTTCTGGGAGTGTGTTTATCTAAAGGTGGTAAGTGCTTCATTCTAACATAAAATAGATAGAAAATATTATCAAATTGGTGCCTTCTGTGGTCTGAAACAATATCAATGAAAGAAGAATGAGAACATGATAAAAATTCAGCACATCAAATGCAACATGATTTATGGACAAAGTCCCAAGCTCAGAAGCAGTAATAATAGAAGTCTATGATGTTTTGCTGATCCTTCTGAACTACAAATTGGCTTTAGTTTGCAGTGTCTCGGTTCTGGGACCCCATTTTGAAACACATTTGATTCTTTAGCAGTAGTATCAACTGCCAAGAATAACAGTGCTGACATTCAGCGTGCTGGCAATCAGTTTTACACCAACCTCTAAGCTCCCAAATTAGAGAATGCTTTTAGACATGTAACTTTTACTTCCATGTGTCTTCCTGCAGCAATTTCCTTTCACAACTCCTAGAACATAAGGTCAGAAGAAATCATTAGCCCATGCATTCTGCTTTCCTTCTTAGCACCATCCCATATGTCTCACTTGTCACCCTAACGTGGAGTCCAGAGCTGTGCCTGTAGGCAGTTGGATGAATGCCCACGTAAATGGCAGATTCTTATGTGCTGTATCATGGGAAACCGGGCTTGACTGAGGGTGCAATAACCTAGCTGGCATGTTTGAACTCGGGTGCTTTGGAGGAGACTGTGAGTTCTACCTGTCAGGTGTGTTGGCATGGAAAATGAAGGCAGGCCTCGAGGCTTCTCTTTAGCAGTGGTGTAGCATTGTAGCTTTTGGTTATATCAAAGCAATTAATTTCTTAGGGAGATGAATACATGATG
Organism: Buceros rhinoceros silvestris; assembly: GCF_000710305.1. Taxonomy (NCBI): domain Eukaryota; kingdom Metazoa; phylum Chordata; class Aves; order Bucerotiformes; family Bucerotidae; genus Buceros; species Buceros rhinoceros. The sequence goes on from NW_010430838.1 coordinate 25,844, forward strand.
GACCATGGGCAGAAAACAGCACAGCCTGAAGCACCTGCAGTGGCGGGGAGGAGGGATGAAAAGGACTACACTCGGACAATCCTTGACACCCTCTTGCTGATAACTGCCTTTGTTTTTATGTTCAGGAGGAGGCAGGAGAAGTGGTGAAGAAGGCTTTGGATGTTATTACTATTGCTGTCCCCCCAGCTCTGCCAGCTGCCTTGACAACAGGGATCATTTATACCCAGCGAAGGCTGAAGAAAAAGGGCATCTTCTGCATCAGCCCACAGAGAATCAACATGTGTGGACAGCTAAACCTCATCTGCTTTGACAAAGTAACTGCTATGTGGTGGCTACTCTTAAATGGAAGCCGTACCAGGGGTGGTAGAGTATGGTTTTTGATCAAGCATTTCCACTGTATTTTAGAAACACACTGACCATACTTTAGTTTGTGTTGTCTGAACAGACACACTGTTGTGAATCGTTTTTCTTGGAATCTAGGAACTGGCTGCTAGCACTTCTGCTCTGCACTGTGCTGGCATTTTCTGGACAGTAACTTCTTAAAATAAGTCTTGCTTTTTATTTTTCTCAGAACTCTCATATGGGAAGTTAATTTAAATGTACATTTTAACTTAGACTGGCACCTTAACAGAAGATGGCCTGGATCTCTGGGGCCTGCTGCCCTCCGAAAGAAACTGGTAAGGCTCTTTGACACACCAATGGCATTTAACTTTGGCGGGATAGTGACTGGATTCTTTCAATAGATGTATGTTCAAATCTGAAGGACAATTAATGTCAAACAGCAGTTTGAAGTTTTCCCCATGTTTAGATTTCAAATATTTTTTCTGTAGCCTCTGGAAAATGAGTTGTTTGTCTCATCCCAGGGGTCCTGCTCCACCTGAGATGCAGCCACTGTTGTCAGCATTTGGAACAGCAGGCCCAGGCAGGGTAGTCTGCAGTAGACATGCTAGATTAGATCTCAAAGCTGCAGCAATGTCCCAACCCTTTATGTCAGGAAGTCACTGTCACACACAAGATTGCCACTTCACTGCCCATGTTTTTGCCCATTGACATCTTTATAAATGTGCGTACCCAAAGATGCTCAAACTTACATATCCTCACAGCTCCAGAGTGTTTGCACAAGCCTCGAGGGAAATATTTTACAAGAATCTGTTCCTCTGTACATCCCAATGAACTCCTTAACTCTGCAAAATACACCTGTTCTGAACATGTGTATCCCAGCCTTTAACAGGGGCACAAGAAATAGCTCATGGGGAAGGACAGGACCCCAGAAACATTCTTGTGGTCTGACCACAGGATAGGACCTTAACAGTCCACTGACTTAGGATTTTATTTTTTTCTGTTAGTTGTATGTTGTTTGGTGTTCTCTGATGCTAATTTTTATGGTCTCTTTTGTGTTAGCTTCCAGAATGTTCACATATTCCCTGCGGACCACAGCCTCCCTTGGGGCCCAGTGTTCAGAGCAATGGTGGTTTGTCATTCACTAATAGTTTGGGAGGGCAAGATCCAAGGAGACCCACTGGATGTTAAAATGTTTGAGGCCACTAACTGGGTAAAGCTGTGTCTTGTGGTTATGCAAATAATGGTAGGGAGTTTTGGTGTTCTCAAAAAAGGAGAAATGTCCCAAGCCCTCCCACCCAAACAGCCTCTTCCCACACAGAAATAAAACAGCTAAAACCTAGAAGAGATACTACATGCTTAGCTTTTGGAGAAATGTTCCATATTTCTGCCTAGAGCTTTCACCTAGGGGTACTTTTGGTACTTAGGTCATTTGATTGGAAGTGGTGGATATCATGCAAACCCCTCTGGGTTATCGGCTGAGACTCTATTTGAAATGCCATGCCCCTGTGAAAGCACTCGGCTTTCAGTCTCTGTCCCCTTGCTGGCAAACAGCCATCAGTGTTGCTATTTAGTCTCGGAACAGTTGAGCAGCAGTGGGGAGGTGGGAAATTGGCATTTATAAAAACTAAAAGGCTGCAAATCTGAGATGGGTAGGAGGAAAACAGCCCATACTTACCTGGTGGAAGGTATACCTACAGGACATTGCTGGTGCAAGATAAGAGATTCAGGGCAGGTTTAGCGAGTTAAGTGGGTGACAACATCCGTACCTAACACCTGTCTGGTTTATATCTGCAAAATACATAAAACAGCCAACTTTCAAGGAATAAACTATCCAGTAATGACAGGAGTTAGAGGGTGGTTTTCCCCAGGGGGATCACCTTGCCATCTCAGCCTTAGGCAGACACCCATCAAAGTTATAAATTAAACAGGAATAATCCTAATAAATCATTCCTATGAAATAGGAATAATCATTTGCCCTCTGAGACCATAAAATATTTTTGTTCCTCACAGTCATATTGTGATGATTAATAAATCCAGCTGATCTGTGGTGTACCTCAAGAGCTGAGGATGGTGCTTTCTATGTTAATACAAACTATTTATTATTTTCCATTGGGTCTATGTTATATCTAAATATGGGTTGTAATGAATAAAGGATTTGTTGTCAGAGAGAGGACATAATCTATGTGCTGTGCAAGAGTACAGCAGTGTCTTAGTGAAGCTCTGGATTTGATTGGAAGTAGGGGGTTTTCCATTACTGGAGCTTTTTAGTCTGAAATCAGACAGACCCCCTCGCCAGGAATGAATAAGAGACCTTGTTTTGAGGGAAGGGAAAGTTCTGAATGATTCCTTGAGATTTCTTTCAGCTCTGCTGGTGCAGTGATCGGAAGGATTTTTGTCTTTCAACACACAGGTGTTAGATGATTCCAGTGGACACCAGACTGAAGGTCAAGGATCCACACATGCCACAATTGTTAGACCTGGGCCTAAAGCCAGCAGTGTAAGCTATTCGCAATATTCACCACATTCATAATCAAGTTAAACCGTCAGTTTAAGAGTTACCTCGCAGTAGAGAAATGCTTGGTTGTCCTAGTCCAAGACACGTTACACCATTTTTCTTGTACTGCCTGAAGAGGGATTGCCTTGCTCTCTTTGATTAAAAAGAGATGTCTGGAGAAGCCTTGCTGCTCACACAAAAGGCAGCTCAGGAATTTGCCTGTCCTGGTAGCTCAAGACAAGACTCAGCTAAGTGGTGAAGATCTCTAAAAGCACTTGGGACTGCAGTGAAGTCTGGTAGCGGGTGTCAGACCATTACTGGGGACATATACCAAGGAGGGTGCTTTCAGACACCCACTCTCCCTTTGCAAGACTGGTGTAAGATCTATCAGAGTCTTATCAGGGTCTTGTTAAAGGAGCAGGACTAGTGAATTCCTTTCAGTAAATTATCTAATAGTCTGCTAAAACTGTCAGTGACGTTTTCCTATTGCTTAAGGTAAAATATTTCTGTACAAATTTCACCTCATATTTATATACCAGTCCTTTCTGTCCCACTGTGACAAATCAGCCCATTATATATGCTTAGCTTCTTACCACGTCCCAAAGGAAAAGACCTAAAATCCTTTGGCCTGAGTTTAAAATCCTTGCTGTAGTATCTAATCTACTTGCTTTTCTCCTAGGTCCCAGTGGAAGGAGTTGCCATTTTACATCAGTTTCCATTTTCTTCAGCCTTGCAAAGAATGTCTGTCATTGCTCAGGAAATCGGTGGGGAGCAACAGGTCTTCACAAAAGGGGCTCCAGAAATGGTAGCAATGCTATGTAGAGCAGAAACAGGTAACTAACATTTATAAATGCTTCCTAGAAACACATATATAAGTGTCTTTTGGTGGTGCAATGAAGTGGAAATGAAATTTCTGGATCTAAGACTGTACTTCAGCCTGAAAACTTACAGTGTTTCTGTTGTGCTCCAAGTCTAAGGCTAAGCTCTTATACAGCCCTTCTCAGCAAAGAACTGCGAGGAGATAAAAACAAGTACCAGATCTGTACAAGGTGTACAGTCTCTGCCAGAACAGATATTTGCAGAAGTTATCTACCAGTCCAGTATACACAGAAAAAAAAAGTTTTCTTGAGAAAAAGTTTGCCTTGAGAGGGCAGCTAGAATAGCACAGCTCCTTCATGACACACTGCAAGAAGGTAATAGTTCAGGATCCTAAGTGCAAAGTGACAAAAAAGAGGCAATGATTTTCTTATTGAGCAAAATTCAGCAGCTTTCCTTGATGTCCTTGGCCTATTGGTAGATGCTAGGTGTACCTGCCCTCTGGGAGAGGAACCTTCCCAGTTCCAAAGCTTCCTTTTATTAGAAAGCAGTCAAATGCCCTGATGAACTGTCTTTTCCTTTTCTGCATAGTCCCATCGAACTTTGAAAGCAAACTTCTGCTCTACACAGCTCAGGGCTTTAGAGTCGTCGGACTGGCATTTAAACCTCTACAGGCAGGGAAGCGACCTACCGATCTAACAAGGTAAGCCATAGACTGCTTCTTGTCAGACACATTAAGCCACGGTGGTGCCTCATATAGCACCTTTACCACAACACCCCTGCTAGAAGCTGGGCTGTAGTAAAGAATTTTGTTAGACTCAGGCCAGACGGAATCTGATTTAAATCTGGGTGTCAGTCTGTCCTCAGGTGGGTAGAGGGCACTTCACTACTCCATGCTTATAGCACAGGCCCAGAATTCTTACACATTTCTTAACTTTGATTAACATAGGAAGTATAATTCTAGTACACTCTGAAGTCTAGTACACCCCAGTCTAGTACACAGCCCGGTCAAAGGTAGCAGACTATCTTCTGCTGCTGTCTTGGTCCAATCCTTCAGCTTTCTAGCTTTAGCTCTCTTTAGATTCTAGAGAAGCCAGCAAACTCTTCTGCTTTGCTCACGGCATTAGTTTCCACAAGCCTCACACAAGAACACCTACACAAGAATCCATGTGCTTTTACCCAAATCCTTCTAGCTTTTGCCTGAGAAGCCAGAAGCATTTGCAGTTACTTAGCATCTGCTGCCGTCTCTGTTTATTAGCTGCGGGTCCTAGTCCAGATGGAGCTCACTTGCTCTTTCACAGGGCTTTCTGCTTTGCTGGAAGGGCCAATGACATTGAGGCAAAATGCAAGTGGTTTATTTAATTCTGGTGACAAGTGTCATAACAGACCTATCCAGCCCAATGAGCATATGTGTATGGCATGGCCCAGATTTTGCAGTTGTGTGTGCAGTTATAGCATGTGTGATGTATATACTGCCAGAAGAAAAAAGAATACTCGATGTCAAACACCAGATCTGCTGTGAAAGCACTGACTATTCAGGTACCACCTGACCCACCTTCTCTGACTGCCAATGTTTGGCATCACCTCCTCCTTACTATGGTGGCTATAATAAGTGTTTGAAAGCTTCTCTTTTTTCTTTTTTTAGACTCTTCAGAGTCAACCTGTCTCCCTGGGAGACCTCTAGTTAATGATTCAGGCATGGGATTGTTTGCCAAATTCTGTTCTCAACTGCATGTGTTCAACTGTAAAAGAAGCAATAGCACAGGTGTAAAGAGATGGAGAGAACAGAATTGGAGTTCCCACATGTTGTTTGCTCAGGTCCTACTAAGTGGCAGATGCATTTATTAAGGTGTGTTTCTTTGATGTACAGTCCTCAAATGAGAAGGACTAGTGTGCATGAACTTCCCAAATCAGACCACCAAAGTTTGGGAATCCTGCAGGAAATTCAGGGTTCTTTTTCATGCTGGCTAGGGATGGTACATGAATGGAAAATGGTCGAACTTATCCATCTGGCTTTATGTTGGTATGTGGAGCAGGTAGGTTTAAATTGGCTCTTTTTCAATTTGGTAATGAAGCTTACAGGAGCTGGACACTGGCTGTGTACTGAACTCATTCTTCAGAACAAGAGAAGAGGAGAACAGAAGGATGAAAAATCAAGTGAAGATACTCCATACACAACCACCACCATTTGGTGCCAGTGGGAAAAAATCCCTGGTAGTGTTGAAATAGCACCACTAAAACCAGACAGCCTGGGACTGCTGAAAAATAACTAGTTATTTTAATTCTTTTGAGTTGGGTGGGGTGGTTAGTAGTTATAACTGGCTATTACCAAATTCAATGCAAAAAGAGGCCAAAGTCAAAAAGAAGGATTACATCTGTCTTTCTGGTCTTCATTGTTAGGGAGGAGGTGGAATCTGATCTGTCATTCCTGGGTCTGCTGATAATGGAGAATCGATTAAAGAGGGAGACCAAGCCTGTCCTGGAAGAGCTCAGTGCTGCCCGCATCAGGAGTGTTATGGTCACAGGTATTGTTTATGTGGCCACTGGCCCAGACAGGGAGTTCACTGAGTGAAGAGCCTGCTGCTTTGACAGCACCACTGGTAGTCAGGCACAGGCGTTTGTAGCTTTCAAAGAGTCATAGTCCAAGAAGCATATGTGTTGTCATAATAACATGAGCTGAACCGTGCAGGCTTATGTCCTTGACAACTTCACACGGCTGTGTCAGATACCTGACTCAATCTGTCCTGCTTTCACCACAGATCAGAGCCTTCCTGTTCTAATGCTTTACAGTGAGTCCATTTGTTCTCCCTGGTAAGGTGATCAGATGACATGCACAGAAACATGTCATACAAGATCGCATCTTTATAGGGCCTTATGAAACCCTGTTGTTATAAATGAGCAGAGTTGGAGCATGAATGCCAGAATAAATCACTAAACCTTATGACATCTGGTAACTCATGCCTACCAGTCCCTATTTATCACATTGTTTTATTGAAGGGCTGGTTTGGAATTGGATAGGATAACTCTCAGTTTTCCCATGGTCCAAAGACATTTTTTCCAGGAGTCATACAGATCTTGTCTTGTTGGGCTTCACCCCTTTCAGCACACATCCTACACCAAAGCTGTCTAAGGCCAATTGATGAGCATCAGTGATACTATCAGCAACTTAGCTGTGAATCCTTTTTTTTTTTTCTCTAAAACACATAATTTAGGAGCATGTTTCTCATCTGGATTTCTTCAAGCTGAAGATGAAAATATTTAGCCTCCAGATGAAAATGAAAATATTTAATTTCCAAATGAAAATACGTTTAATTATTGAGACAGACCTCAATAAAAGTTTTGACCTTTACAAAAAAATTTCTTAGACCCAGACACTGAAATCTTACTGAATCTTGCGGATATATGAGAAAACTCAAAATTCAGGAAAAGGCTAATGTTTCCTCCATGAACAATTCCTCATTGCAGAAAGTTTTAGATAACACTCCCCTTGATTTTTCTAGGTGACAACATCCAGACAGCTGTAACCGTTGCCAAAAGTGCTGGAATGATTTCTCCAACAAACAGAGTGATTCTTGTGGAAGCAAACAAAATACCTGGTTCTTTTTCGGCATCTATAACATGGAAACTACTAGAAGAAAACAAAACTGAAGATTGTGGAAGCCTGGTGAGCATACAAGCAGCAGGTGTTGTGCAGCAGGAAAACAAATTAAACTGGAGTGCTTTAAATAATGCAGTGGGATTATGCTAATGTATCAGAGACCATTCACTCATCGTCGTCTGCATGTCAGAATGTTATGTGCTACGGAAGTGTTTAAAAAGAAGGGATCTTTGTAAAAATGTGCTCCCCTAGAGCTTCCTTCCTAGTTTATTATCTTGTGAACACGTTTTTGCTAACTGCCTAGCTAGATTTGAGAGCAGCTTTGCAGAAACCCAGGAAAGATTTGTCTCTAGCCTGTATGCTTAGCTGATGCCAGTTTAAAACATGTTTCCTTTCCCTGCAGGGTAATCTGATAGTAGAGGTAGAATTAAAATCTGCAGAACTGCACTGAGTGAACCAGCCCTGTTCAAGCCGGTAGAGAGTTAGCAGTTTCCCATGTCTGCAGAATTAAACACAGATTAACTTGAGAAATTGCATATACACAGTGAAACATAGGCTAGCTAGGCTAGGAAATTATATTTCATCAGGCATCTCCACAAAGAAACTGAGACAAAGACCAGTTACTCACCATGAAGAGTATGTCTAAGGGTGCTGAGCCTTCTCTGAGAAGTATTAGTGTCAGGTAGCTGGTAGGGAATCTCTGCAGGGGCTCTTGAGAGGCTCCTTTCTACCAAAGCCCAGCCTGAGCAGTATCTTCACTGTATTTCACTGCAAAAAGGTATGCTTAGCTATGGTGCCCAAATGCTCTCTCTAGCCCCTCTCACTCACAATGTAGCCCACCACGTTGGCACAGTTGCATAAATTCTATCAAATGTGGCAATGCTGAGGGCTAGCTTTTAAAATATGTGAAGCACCCAGTTCACACTGAAATTAATGGCACTATAAGCCTAAATCGCTTTACAAATCTAGGCAAAGGCAGTGGGCCTTGAACTCGGGTCTCCCAGAGTCTTCACAAGAGCCCTGCCCTGGTATGGCCTGGTCTTTGTCTGTAGTAGTGCTTGTGTAAATGCACTAAGTAGCTTTTGACAGGCTGACTCATTCTTGTCTTGTTTTATAGGAGGATGACAGCCAGACTGAACGAAGAATCGGGCTGGCATTGGGATCAGGCCAGTATAATTTCGCCATGAGTGGAAAATCTTACCAAATTGTAGCACAGCATTTCAGGCACTTACTTCCAAAGGTAAGAGCTGGATTATTTAACTGGAGTAGGCTTGCCATTCAGTAGATTCCGATTGTCCTGATGTAATTAGCTGAAGAGATCTGTACCAGGACATCTTTCGGGAACATTCTAACCCGAAATACTTATGGGTTGGATGAATCTCTGATATTAACATATGGAGAAGAATCTGAAAATCCCTGGATTTTTTCTGCACGAGAGGAGGAGACATGCCTCATGACTTAAAACACTCGTGCCCATACGCCTGGCTCTTGGACAACACCGATTCTGACATGTTTTGGAGAACAGGAACAAACATGGTGTTACAGAGCATGCAATTCAGCATGACTTGTCTGTTTTATGAAAGGATAGTCTCATGAATTCTTTTCTAGTAAATCCCTGCCTGGTAATCTTCATTCATCAGATAACTCAAATGACACACCAGGCATTTTGCTCATATTGTGATTGTTATTTTTTCAAAATATTAATTAAGATACCTTTTATCTTTGATCATCAGCCTTTTCTGCTTTGGAGTCTAACATCAGCTGTTTGGAAATGTGAATTTTTGGTGGTTTCTATTCCAGATTATCACTGAAATCACTGTGACTCTTACTTTAAGTGCTTTAAAAATCACTTCATTTTCTTTTTTTCTCCTTACAGCTCCTGCTGCCTGGAACAGTGTTTGCTAG
>NW_010430838.1:35123-71353 GCF_000710305.1 Buceros rhinoceros silvestris
TGGTCAAAAATCCAGCCTTGTAGAAGAGTTTCAAAAGCTGGAGTGAGTTCATAATTGCCACTAGGAGTTAAGAAGTGTTTGATGAATTTCCAAGATTGAAAAGAACCTAGTAAGAGCTAGCAGAGCGTTTCCTGGAGGTGCACAAAACTGATACTTTCACAGACATACAGCTGCCTATTAAATTCCAAAAGCCTGTTAAAGAAGAGACACTGAAGTCCATTCCATGTTGGTTTGGCAACCCGTGAAAGGCCTAATATTCCCATGATTTTGGGTTTCATTTTTTTACATCATCTTTCATTCTTACTTCTCTTCCTGGGCCAGGAGGAGGGGCACTAGTCTACCCAAGATTTCTAGGAATATGTCCCAGCACCACAGCTTCTCTAATGCAGGCAGTGTTTCTACTGCACTACTACTGACTCAGTGTGATGGGTTAGAAAACGTCAGGTCAGTCTGAGGTGTACATATTCCTGAGTCCCAGGTGACTTGTTGCCCATTGTTCAGCTGTTTCCCAAGACTTTTGAAGACCCTCACATCAACTAGTGAGCCCCTGGCCTTACCCTAGAGCAGGATAAGCTTTAGGATGTTTCAGATTATCAGCCAGGTGTGAGCAGTTGTGAGCACCCGAACCACTGTTTGGTCTCCCTGAACCACTATCAAGGCCTCCCAAGGAGAACTTTTCCTGCACTGAAATGCAGGTCTCAGCAGTAAAAGACACAAGTGAGTCAGTTCCTGAAGCACTAGGTTGATTTTACTTGGGTGCTGTGGTCATAAGGATTTACTTTAAGGGCTCATCATTTCACAAGGCAATTTCAGCCTCAGAGTGGGGAGCTGCCTCCAGATACCTTGTTCAGCCCATGTTCTCCTTCCCTCTCTACTCCAGCTGCCTCTGTCACTCTCTGTCTGCCCCAGGAGACTGTGGCAGGGCTGGATGCCAAAGTAGAGTCCCCGTTCATGTCTACTCCCAGTGAATGTGAGGTCCCAGTGCCTGCAATCCTTCCTTTCTGAGCAGGGCTGATGCTGTTAGCCTGGTCCTGTATTATAACTGACCTTAAACCCAGTGAGGGTGGGAGGCTGAGTCTGTTGAGGTGAGCGTAAAACTTCATGCTAGTGTTTTCTTCAGTCTGTCACAGCAGAAACTCTTCACTGTAGGCACATCTGAGATGCAAGCCCAAGGCCCAGGCACAGCCCAGAGTCCTGGGCTTGTATTTCAGTCTTTCAGCTTTCGAGAAAGGCTTTTAACAAAATGTTTGCATGACTTACATAAATGACTTGCATGGAGGAGGCTCCAATTCCCTCTTGTTTGTAGGTCTCACTTTGCTCAGAACTGAACTGTAGGTCACTCTATTTTTCAGTTACTTTGTGGGCATGTGTGGAGATGGAGCAAATGACTGCGGGGTAAGTGAAAATTCTTTACAACATATTTATTTAAAAAATGAAAAATTAATGGAATGTCAGCAGAATAACCCAGACTATGCATGTGTTGGAGATGGGAGTGCTCTGATTATTCACAGAGCAGCTGTACTAGCACCAGGAATAATTCAGGCCTGATCCCAGTGTGTTCCTTACCGTACAAGATCTCTCCTAGGCAGAGATTGTTGTAGTTTGGGGTGTCAAGGACTGATTCTTTTTCTGTGCAAAAATCTCCAGAGGATTATCCAAAGCCTCCACTGGGGTTTCTGTCAACATCTTTGGTGTCTGGGGGTGGATGAGATGAAGGTGAGGAGGAGTTTCTGTGCAGAACAGCTGTAGCCCTACAAAGGTATTCATAAGTGCATATTTTGGAAGTGCAAGAAAGTTGGGGTTTTTTTCCTAAAAGGAAAAGGGTTCTGTAGGGACCCATAACTCACAGGCAGGTTCAGTTTACTCTATGACTTCACACATCCTTGTGGCAGTGAAGCACTCACTTGCCCTAACAGGAAGTCCCAAGGATTCTCCTGGGGGCAGCAAGCAGTGAACCTAGACTGTGCACATAAGGTATGACTGCAAAGAAGTGCTGACAGAGGAGACAGAGCCAAGCCTGTCTTCTGCAGCTGGTAGCAGACGGTTTTGGGGACTGAGGAAAATGGACTTTCCCATGCTGTCATCCCCATTCTTCTGGACCTGATCTCTCAACCACATCCGACTAGAGGAACCTTTCAGGTGGAGCACACTGTGGGACTGAAGAGGGACTGCTGTTCACAGAACACGTCCTGTAATAAGGGGTCGCTTTTTGGCTGACATGCCAGTTGCTGTGTCTTCCTCGTTTGTGAGTGCTGAAGGAGAATGTGACTTTCAGGCTTTGAAAGTGGCGCATGCAGGGATATCACTGTCAGAGCAGGAGGCGTCTGTGGCTTCACCTTTCACATCCCGAACCCCCAGCATAGCATGTGTGCCAGAGCTAATCCGGTAAGCAAGGATTTTTACTTTCTATTTCATAAAAGGGACAGCTCCCACTCCTCTCAAATATTAATATGTGGGTGTTCCCACCAAGCCAGAATGTACATATCTAGAGAAACATAAATGTCTTCGACCTTGAAATTGCCATTTGCCTAGTTCCCATCCAAAATTCCTTTAAGATGTAGTAATTCCCTCAAAAATACAGGAAGAGGGCATCTCCAGCTAAGCTTTACGTCAGTAGCAGTATTTTAAATGCAAAAGAAATAGCAAAATGAACAATGCTCCATAAAGCTGGATCAAATGTCCACAAATCAATCTGTACGCTACCATTAGGCCCTTCCTCTGATACCCTATGCAGGCAAAATGTTATCACGCTTTATGCCAGGCTCCTGATTTTGCTTACTGGGGCAGATGGCAGACCAGGGAGGTTGTGTTACCCTGCACTATCTTTCCTGCACTATCAATGCAAGCAGGAAAACTTGTTGGGGTTAATCTTAGTCTTGGGAACACAGATAACTGGAATCAAGTCCTTTTGCTCACAGCAAGATTTCTGCAAGTGAAGATTTTACTTTCATTCAGGATAGATATTATTTATTTCACCTTCCAGCAAGATACAAGAAGAATATCTTCTCTGCTTGTGACACATGCCTTGTTTTTCAACAGCATTTTGAGAGGACTGGCAACAGGAGCAGACCCATCACCTAATTGCTGTCCTTCATTCATATTTTCTTGCAGGGAAGGCCGTGCTGCCCTCGTCACTTCCTTCTGCATGTTCAAGTACATGGCACTGTACAGTACTATTCAGTACCTTGGTGTCCTCCTGCTGTACTGGGTATGTGTTGGCTAGATATATGTGTTGGCTAGAACTGGATGAGCTGCTACTTGTAGGAGAAACATGGCATAAAAGCCACAATAAAACCAGGATATGGAGCTTTTTCTTTATCTGAGCTGCAAATTTCTGTGGCATGATCATATGGTCGTCCTGAAAACTGGGAAGGTTCTTCCCATTAACTTTAGCTAGTGGGCTCAAGATACAAGCTGGGCAAAAAGAAGGCTGAGTTACTGAACAGTATCTTGGATGAGGCACATGTCTGTGAAAAGGGAGAATCTGGCATAAGCATATGCTGTTGCAATTTTTTCAGCATTTAAAGCATGAATTAACTCGACAGGAAGCAAAATGCCCTGGAGTTCCTTTAACCACTTTTGCATGGCTTCTTCCCAAATATAGAGGAGGTCTTTGCGTTCAGAAATCATCCAGCATCGAGAAAGCACTCTCTTCAGATAGCCTTCTTTTATTGCATTGAGTAAACTGGAAGTGTTGTCAGTCTGAACAATGTACAAAATGAGAGTATTCACTGCAGGCCCAATGATGATGAAGGTATTGGCAGGGTGATGATTGTGTGGTCCCCTTATCTGCTGAGTAGCATTTCAAAACAAACAGCAGATCATTAGCTCCATGAAAATAATATGGCTTTCTGGAGATGATATAAACAAGCCTACGGCAAATGTCTGTTTTATTTTTTTTCTTTGTGTTCCTCTTTTCAGCAACTAAACTCCTTTGGGAATTACCAGTTTTTGTTCCAAGATCTGGCTATTACCACTGTAATTGGTGTGACAAGTAAGCCCTTAGTCATCCTATGTATTAATGAGAGAATTATCTCAAATATTTTGCACCTCCTTGGAAATGGATAATTCTGAGTACAGAAAGGAAGAAAAGAGAGGCTACAGAGAGTACAGGATGTTTAGAGAAGTAGGAGATGTCTTGTTTGAGAAAAGCTCTGAAATAGGATGGATAATAGTGGTGCATTTGCTGAGCACATGGGTTGTTGATAACTGGGTTGTTATCCCCAGAAAGAGTAAAAACAGACCTAATGCAGTGAAAAGTCTATTCAGGCTTTCCCCTGTTGATTTAGGAAGGCAGATTAAGGAGATACTAAAAGATTCATTCCCACATGAAAAAGAGGGGGGATCAACTGTTTGGAGTTCAGTTCATATTTGAAGCTGTGTAGGCAGGAGACACAAGGGGAAAGAGAGATGAAAATGGAGAAGAAGGAAATGACAGATGTCAGACACTACAGAGCAGAAAGCTGTAAGCCAAGAATAAGAGGGGAAATCAATGCTGGAGGAGAAAGATGAGGTTGTTGAGACAGACTAAATGCAGGGAGAGGTTTAGAAGCAGCAGTGGCAAGGGCAGGGGCATGGAAAGCATGTAGCGAAAAGATCTCTCTGTCTTCCATCCCTGCTGGAACACAGACAACTGGAAAAGGCCTTGATTAAATCAAGCCTAAAAGGATCAGCCACAATACCAGGTGCCAAAAGCTACCTTGCTGCAAGTAGCCTGTCTGGAACCCTGCATCAAGGCTTTTTGTACAGCTCTTTTACTCAAAGTCTGGATAACTTTGTCAAACCTAAGAACAGAGGAAAAACTGTTGGGCCAGCTAATGCAGTCCTCTGCCAGCTCAAGTAACTGGGCACTAGGTGCTTAGTCCAAGTGGATGCGCAGAACATGGGAAACACAAAATTCCAAGCCCTAGTTGACAAGGGACAGAAAAAGAACAAGAAATCTTGAGCGTATCTTTATATCCTTGGGGCTGACAGTAGCCAAATAAAATAAAAATCCAACGTTTTATTTTCCAAAAATGCCTCTTGATAGTCAGATGCCTTTAATTAACCTCTTCTGTAGCCAATAAGATTTTGTAAGAAAACAACTCTGTATTTTGTACTTGATATAGTGTTTTTATGTATTATAAATACTGTTATAGACTGCAAAAATGCTGGCCATTAGTAACAGTCAGTAATATACAGCAACACTGCTTTCATTTTGGACACACTAGTAAACGTCTGTTCATGTTTCAGTGAGTTTCACAGGCGCCTATCCGAAGCTGGTTCCCTACAGGCCTCCTAGCCAACTCATCTCACCTCCCTTGCTGCTCTCTGTTGTGCTTAACATCCTCCTTAGCCTCAGCATGCAGATTTTCGGGTTTATGGTGGTCCAGGAGCAGCCTTGGTATTCCAAGACTGATATCCACAGGTAGGTCCCCTTCTTGGAACTTTGGGTGACACAGGGCAGACCTAGTGGGACAGGTCTGCATGATACTGTTGTTCAACTTAACTACAAGCCTGATTAGCAGCTGCAGGCAGACCTTGTGCTTCCCCACTGGTTAATATGTGCAAACACATTAACCAGTGTTGCTCTCCAGCAAGTCTACTGTGCAGCACAGTGCATGCAGTGAGAAAGCTTCTGCTGAGCACAAAGAGGAGAATTTGATTGCAGGGCAGACCAGGATATCCAATTAGGTTTGAGCTCAGGCTCCGCCAAGTTCAGCAAGCTCAGTCCAGTGGGTAGGGTTGAGGACATTGCCAGTAACCTACATCCTTATGACAGCAGGAGCAAATCATGGCTGTGAGTGAGGATTCCTGACAGTGGTAGTGGAAGCTAGGGTAAATAACCAAGGTAGTGATCATTCGCTGATCAGTGTCACATTCTTTTTCAGTGCCTGCCTCTCAATGAACAACCACACAGAGAATTCTTCCTCTATTTCCAGCCTGGGGCTCAATGGGATGAGAGATGGAGCCCACGGGCAAATAGACAATGGCTACAAGAGCTATGAAAACACCACAGTGTGGCTGCTAAGTACTATCAACTGCCTCATCGTAGCACTAGTGTTTTCCAAGGGAAAGCCTTTCAGGCAACCCATCTACACAAACTGTAAGTATGGGAAGAAAGAGAGGGATCTGTGAGTAAGTCAGCTCAGCAGGTTAATTCGCCAGGGGAAAAATAAAACTTGACCAAAGTGATGTCAGCGAAAAAAGCAGGAGCCCAGTATTAGATTTCTAAATGACTAAAGGCCACCTTTTCTGAAGCTTTAGTGCCAGTAGCATCCTGTGACCAGCAGCCTTCTGTGCTGAGCACACTCTTTGTGCTTCCGTACTGCTAAAGACATGGCCCTGGCATTTGGATCTCTGAAACAGACAAACGGAGTTTGGTAAAAACTTTTGAGTAGCAAGAAGGTGGCGATGGCTGGAAGAAGCATGATTTACTTAAGGCAGTCTGAATCTCAAGAAGAGCCAGTATTAGGTGGTCTCACTTTGCTTTTTTAGAATAACTCTGGAAGAGCCTCATGCCTGTCTCCCAAAGTGTGCTAGTTGAGCAGTTCACATTTAGAGCATTCTTCTGTGCCCATCTCAGAAGAAAACATACAATGAAATCTCTGCATTTGCAGAGGCCCCGTTTCCTATTCCAGAACCAGAGACATTTAGCAACGTCTATGACCAGCAGCCTCTTTAAAGAGGAAACATCAAAGAAGGCAATAACTTGAAGGGGCTGTAGTGATGGCTAGTAGGTCTATTCTGCCTCTGAAAGAATGTCATGTGAAGGGAGGATTAGCACATGTGATTGTGATAGTTCTGGAAGTTGCAGTGAGGCATAAGAGAGTTGTGCTTTTTCTGTGTGGGACAAATCCTGCAGCTGTCTCTCAGGCAAAGTTCTGTTCAGTTTGGTGGTATTTTGGGTATTTTTTTTTCCTTTCTGAAGGTTTAAATTAATGCTGCAGAGTTCATGGCTTTGCTGTTTTGGTAGAGCAATAGTGAGGAGGGGACATTCCTCACAGATGGCAGAAGAGTGGGTCATCAGTCTCCCAGAACCAGGCAAAACCAGAGTGAGTGACTGGATGCTGAAGTTTTGTGCATCCCAAATGAAGAGAAAATTAATTCACTGATCAATGGAACATTTGCCTGTGCATGGAGAGGGCACTAGATTCTCCATTACTTAGACTCTTTAGATCCTGATCGAGAGGAAAGTCTTGATATCACTGAAATTGAGGGCAGAGTTCCAAATCATACCAACAAGAGCAGGACTACATCCTGGACATTTTTCTGAATGACAGGAGACACTGAGCTCAGAGTGAGACTTGCTGGAAGGCTCTAAGGCTTCTCAGATTTGAGAGGTCAGATTGAATATTTAAAATATTTGTTTAGCATTTTAAATCTGTGGCTACAAGGCTTGTCCCAGCCTCACATTTATCTACTTGACTGAGTAAAGCTGGGGTTTTGCTCAGATTTTTTTTTTGACTGTTTGACCCAGGAAACAACTTCAATCTTCTGCAGTAAAGGCAACCAACTGAGATTGCTCATAAACCTGTGTTTTTATTTACTTGTTCTTGTCCCTTCAGACATGTTCATCCTGGTGCTCACAGGGCAGCTGGGCATTTGCCTCTTCTTGGTGTTTGCTGATATTGATGATCTCTACTCAAAGATGGATGTGAGTATTGTTCCAAGGTGGATTTTCTTCCTACTGCCAGTCCCATTATAAGTGCACTGGGATTGTTTTTAACAAAAGGCACAGACCTTTTTGGGGGATACATGGCACCTCTAAAGACAAATCAGATTTAAAGAGATAGATTTATGTGATGGGATTGAAGAACCTTCTGGACATATGTGCATTCTGACACTTGGACAGCTACAGTAGGTTTGGTTGTTTCAGTACATTGTCCATGCAACAGAAGATGATATCACTAAGCTTACCATGCTTGGTGTGTTGGTAGCTTGATAGTTGTGAAGCCAGGAGAAGAAAGGGGCTAGGCCCTGCAAGCTTAAACTAAAGCACCATGCGCTTCTGTTCCTCAGACTGTGCTACTCTGCACAGATCCCCTTGCAAAGAAGGTCTGCCAGTACTCACAGCAGCTCTCAGTCCCCAATATTTTCAGCCTCCCTGTTTAAATTTCAGACAGCCCACAGTTTCCTAAAGCAGCATTTGGGTTTAGAACAGCTGTAGAGCAATATTAATGGAGCTGTCATGGCAATCGAGGAGCTATCTTGATCCTTGATTAATGAATACCAATAGGGCTTGGTTTATTTAGTCTGGCAGAATATAATCTGGGAGTTGCCTTGTGCAAATCCATCCTAGGGAAAATGCAAGGGAAGGATAAGATCTACACCAGCCATAGGATGGGGTTGTCAGTGAACCTGGAAATTAGTATGCCGAGGCTGGGAGATGATAGCCTCCTCCACCATGACGCTCTCACAGCCTTGTAAGTAGGCTGCAACAAAAGCAACACACAACTATTTTTTCAGTACACTTGTAATCAGTACGATGGAGTGTGGTGGCTTTGAATAACATGTACTGAACATGATGCTGCTTCCAGTTGTTTGTGTGACAGTAAGCAAATGGATTTAGAAACAAATCATTAAAATGGAGACATAGAGAAGGAGAATGGACCTCCATTTTGAATGCTAAGCAGCCTGCCTAAAGCTGCCTCACGGTGTAGCTTTTTTCCAGAGCAGTGGCTCAGTGGTCAGACCCAGTTAAAGAATCTGCCACAAGATGACACTTGAAATCAAGTCTTAGTCCTGTTGTGGACTGGGGTGAAACAGGACATTGTCAGCACTGCACCTGTGAGGGGCTAAAATGCCTTTGGGGAGAACTGCGAGACTCCCAGTCCGTCTGGAGTGAATACACTGGCTTTGCTGAGAAGAGAAAAGGAGAGGGTGGCAATAAGAAACTGCAACAGCCTAGTCCTGGAGACATTGCTCATCCAAATTTTGGATCTGAGTTGCATCTGCAGAATAAGCTGAGCTACAGCCAGAAAACCAGTGCTGCCAGCTGTGAGAAGCTGGAGTTGGGTTTGGAACTGAAATGCTGAGACTTCAAACTATTTCTTTTATTAGAAAGGGACATGGTTTAGTGGTGGAGTGCCAGGCTAATGGTTGGACTTCATGATCTTAAGGGTCTTTTTCATGCTAAATGATTCTATGATTCTCTTACACAAGTTCCCATCAGTGTCTAGTGCACACACATGTTGTTGAACAGCTTCTCCTGCTCTTTTCCCAGCTCGTTTGCACCCCTACCACATGGCGGATCTCCATGGTGATAATGCTTGCAGTCACACTTGCTGTGTCCTTCCTTGTGGAGGTGAGCGCGCTTCATTGAATGTACCTGTCAGCACTAACTGAAGACACAAAAGGGGCAGGTGTCACTCTTTCTCCCTCCTCCTCAGCCCCGCTTGGGAATATGTAGTAAAACAAGTGCCATTGCTGCTACCTTGCCCTTACTCTCTTCCGTCAAAGCCCCCACTTTTCTTTCCTATGGTGAGTGGGATATATTTGGCCCTGCACCAGGCTAGAGAAATATGGACAGTCTTTGGTGTTTTCTACTCAGATCCTGAAGACTGTCAGGAGGACCTCGTCCCAGTTTTCTGCCTGAGAGCTCTTATGGTGGCGATGGTATAAGATGTGGTCAGTAAAAGGCTGTTTAAGAGATGTGGATGATCAGGACAATGAGGGAGATCTGGGTCTCCACTACTTGCCCCTTGTGTGTCCTGTGGATAAAGAGGGAAAACTGCTGTTGAGGTCCTCCAGAATCTTCCTTTTGATCTTGCTTTTACAGGAAGCTGTCATCGAGAACAGACCCTTATGGCTGCTTCTGAAAAAGACCTTCCGGTACCACTCAAAGAGCCATTACAAGAGGCTGCAGCGAGTGTTAGAGAAGGACTCAGCCTGGCCACCTCTGAATGAAACCTTCATCTCAGATTCTGTGGCAGTGTCAGTAGAGGAAAATACAGAAGGCCATAGCAATCCAACATTTGACAGCAATGAGGGTGCACTGTGAAGGAAACTGCAGAGGACACATATCCAGGACTGTTGCAGTTGACTGTAGAAGGACTATCCCAGAGACATAAGAAAAGAGAAAGGACTGACCCGTCACTGCTCCTCCCCCATTCTGACTAACCTGCTCTGACTTGTTTTTAAATTAGCTAGAAGCTAATTTAAACCAGCCAGAAAAGCTGGTTGCAGTAACATAAAACCAGAACAGTGTTTCTCTTGTCCCCATGCCCATGGCTGCCAGCTGTAAATGGAACAGCTTGCTGAATATTGGGAAACTATGTGTGACTGAAACACCCCATGGCTGCATCTCTCCCCTGAACTGCATTATGCAGTCCATAGAGGTCCGTAAAGGATCTCCTCCAGATGAAGAGTAGCTAATTCAGATACCAGCACTCCTCTGGGAGACCCCTTTCAGAAAACAAGTAGAACTTACTCCTGATAGAGGCTGATGAACATAGGCAGGTCCTGGGACTCCTATAGCTCCTGGGGTTTCAGGTACTGCTAGTTGTTGTCTGGTGTTTTGGGGGATTTTTTCCCTTCCAGCAATACTTGTCTTTCTGGAGCTGGAAGAAGCTGCAAATAGAAAGCCTTCCAGAAAGATCCACTCCCAGCACCATTATGCTCTTCCCATGATGGGAGCAACCCACAGAGAGCTCTATTGCTTGCTCACTGCTACGAGGCAACTTGTTTGCCCTCTTCTCAGTTTTAAACATGTGGTACTTGCGTTTTCTGGGTGAAAAACCTATTGACCTGCAAAGAAGAATGATTTCACAGTTTAACAATTGTTTTTTGAGGGAGGTATTTCTATGGGATATCCATTTTTAAAAAAGTAGAATGAAGCACACAATAATTT
This sequence comes from Buceros rhinoceros silvestris, assembly GCF_000710305.1. Lineage (NCBI taxonomy): Eukaryota > Metazoa > Chordata > Aves > Bucerotiformes > Bucerotidae > Buceros > Buceros rhinoceros. Next base: position 45,955 of record NW_010430838.1, read on the forward strand.
CAAATTATGTTCTCATCCTTTAGGTCTACAAGGATATGCTGTCTCTCGTATGTGAGCTTGCTTTGCTAGAGTGGATGCTGCATGGCTGGGCTACCACCTGGCTTTAGCTCTTGCTTTACCAGTGCCAAAAGAAGTGGACATTGAAGGAGTTACTACCCACAAGGGCCTAAGGCCTCAATTAAAAGTCAGGGAGCAAGTTAGGACTCAGATAATTTTATTACATTCCGTGGCATGCTCTTAAGTTGAACCATCTAAGGGTTTGGCTCTGGCTTCCAACCATAATTGCACGTTACACACCGTGTGTCAGTCATCAGCTCGTATCCCTCACCTGATAACCTTTGTCAGGGACTTTTACTCACTCTGCTGTGCTGCTTCTGCTGTGCATAAATGCAGCAATAATGCACATTTACGCAAGTTTTACCTATTCAAAAAAAAGTGGCTTCTACCAGCCCAGCATATTCTGTTAGCCCTTTGATGCCAGGCTGACTTCCTGCTCACCGCATTATCCCAGTCCCCAGCTGGGAAAAACAATGAGGTATCAGTCAGGGAATCTTCAGACCAAGAGAAACTCTCCCTTCTTTGGATAAGGTGTGCAGGGGAACTGTTCCCCCTGAACTGGGTCCACAATTTGTTTTTCACAAGTAGGAGCTTGCCCATGCTTTTCTTGGGTGGGGCTGAGGAGCCCTTTGGGAGCACTTCATTGCTGGGGATTGTATGTTCCCACTGTTGGATGCTAAAACACTCTTGCATTACCATGGAAAGGCAGAGAATGAGGCTCGGAGTTGGGAGTTATGGTAAAGAATCCTTTGGTCTTCTAGAGCAAAAAGCAGCTCTGGAAAACCGAGAGCAAATCAGAAGAGGCTATGGATTGTTTTGGTTCAACATGTCTGTACCAAAACAGTGTTTGAAAATAATTTAGCTTGAATCAAAAAATAACAAATACTATTTTTCTAAATAAAACAGAACAAAGCAAAACAAAAAAAAGTTGTAACTCAAATAAAACATTTATTTGACTCAAAGCAATTTCCCCCCCATTTAGACTGGTTTGACATAAGCAGGTGGAGTAAATACCTTTCTACCTACTGCACTTCTCCTCAAGGTAAGTAGCTGCCACGAAGCCACACAACTTGACACAAAGCAGAAGCGGCTCCCATTTATTCATAAAATTGTCTCCAAAGTTAATATGAATTCCCAGTTTGCGGCAAAATGCATTGGAAATGGAAGGCTAGATACTCTACGGACTACTGGCAGCTTCAGGAGACACTGAAGAGCAGGTCAATGGAGTTATTCCTGCCACCCGCTGCTTGAGATACAGTAACACTTTCCTTGGAGACAAAATTCATGTCCTATTTATGAACTCCCGCACACAAAAAATATGTTGCCACATGTGATAAACTGGCAGCTGCAGTAGCATTGCAGACCAGGCATGTAATCTACGTTCATGCAAAACTGAGAGCATAAAACTATCAACTTGTGGCAAATGTGTAGCGCTGGTAGGGTGGACAGGATAAAGACCTTCTTGCCTGCAGTTGGAATACTGCCTTACATGCAAGGGAACATAATTCAGCTCCTAGGTGACATTTAACCTCTGCCACTCTACGAACACAGAATCACAGAATTGTTTTGGTGGGAAGAGACCTTTAATATCATTCACCCACTCCTGTCAGGCCATGACTAAACCACGTCCCTCAGAACCACACATATGGTCTCCCTGAGACCACAGGTCTCCCCTGAGCCTCCTTTTCTACAGACTAAACAACCCCAGTTCCCTCAGCTGCTCCTCATAGGACTTGTTCTCTAAACCAGCTTTGTTGCTCTTCTCTGAACATGCTCCAGCACCTCAATGTCCTTGTAGTGAGGGGCCCAAAACTGGACACAGGGCTCAAGGTGTAGCCTCACCAGCACCAAGTACAGGGGGACAATCACTTCCTTCCTTCTGCTGGCCACATGATTTCTGATACAAGCCAGGAAGCCATTGGCCTTCTTGGCCACCTGGGCACACTGCTGGCTCATGTTCAATTGGATGTTGACCAACACCTCCAAGTCCTTTCCCCCTGGCCAGTTTCCACCCATTCTTCCCCTGTAGCGCTGCAGGGGGTTGTTGTGGCCCAAGTGCAAGACCTGGCACTTGCCCTTGTTGAACCTTACATAACTGGCCTTGGCCCATTGATCCAGCCTGTCCAGATTCCTCTGTAGAGCCTCCCAAACTTGAAGAGATCGACAGTCCCGTCTAACTTGGTGTCGTCTGCAGATCATTGATAAAGACATTAAAGAGAACAGGCCCCACTACAGAGCCCTGGGAAACACGACTTGTGACCGTCCACCAACTGCATTTAACTCCATTCACCACCACTCTCTGGGCTCGGCCATCCAGCCAGTTTTTCATCATGCGGAGAGTACATACATCCCAGCCATGAACAGCCAGTTTCTCCAGGAGAATGCTGTGGGAAACAGTGTAAAAAGCTTTACTGAATTCTAGGTAGACTTTCCCTCATCCACTAAGTGTCCTAAAGGATCAAGTTGCTCAAGCAGCACCCATAAGTTCTCTGTTCACAAAGAACAGGTCCAGCATGGAGCCTTCCCTAGCTGTCTCCCTCACCAGCTGTGTCAGGAAGTTGTCTTCCATGTAATCCAGAAACCTCCTGGACTGCCTCCTCTCTGCTGTATTGTATTTCCAGCAGACATCTGGAAAGTTGAAGAACAAGAGGTAGTGATTGTGAGACTTCTCCCAGCTGCATATAGAATATTTCATCTGTCTCATCATCCTGGTTTGGTGGTCTATAACAGCCCCTCACCATGATACCTGCCTTGTTGGCCTTCCTCCTGATTCTTACCCATAGACACTGAACCCTGTAGTCACCACTGTCAAGCTCTAGACAATCAAAACGGTCCCTTACCTATAGGGCCACCCCTCCTTCCTGGCCTATCCCTTCTGAAGAGTCTGTAGCTGTCCAGTGCAGCACTCCAGTTGTGCAAATCATCCCACCATGTATCCGTTATGGCAACTACCCCGTAGTGGTCTCCAGCTCCTCCTGTTTGTTGCCCATGCTGCGGGCATTGGAGCAGGTGCACTTTAGTTGGGCTATTGATCCTATTGCCTTTTTTTTTTGGTGAAGGCCTAACTCCTACCTGACCATTCCCAGGTGCTACCATGATTCCTAGCTCATCAGTGTCCCTTGTGTCTATACCATTGCTTGACACTCCATCTCCTACTCCACTGGTGTGGCAGGCCTAACGAGTTATCTAGCACACTGTCCCACAAACATTGATGGGCCAATGTCAGCCTTGTGTTCCATCTTCCTATGCAGGAACAGTGTCTCCAGCCATACCCCTCACCTCCCTCATCAGCCGTACCCTTTATCATCTCCCCTCAGTGCAGTCAGCCACAGCTCCATCAGCAGAGCTGTGCAGTGTGTCCCAGCTGCCCTGAGATGCTTATAGAGCATAACTCGGTGCCCACCAGAAGACAAGTGATGTCATAAGCATATCTTTGCTGCAGAAGCCCGCTCATATGAACACATCAAAACCCCTCTTTTCTGCTCCCTCGCCTTTGGTGGAATATCAGAGGTCCCAGTCCACATCCCAGGGTCGGGCTGGTCCCCTCAAACTTGGAATCTATTTAGGGTCAGGATGAGGAACAAGCAAAAAGAAAAGCTTCAAGTATGTTTAGGATTCATGTGTGTGTTTTGCCTTTTGAGGGTTTCTCTGATTTGAAAGGCCCTTCTGGAAATCAGGACGGAAACCAGCATCTTCCTGCCTGCTGTTAACTTCAGAAAGTGAAGTTAGTTTAAAGAGACTGAGCTGGAAAGTAACAGAATTAGTTCTGTTCTAGCTCAGTCCAGGAGAGCCACTTAATGAAAAGAGTTGCTTTGCAGGAGTATTATAAAAGTGTTTTGCCAATTCTGAGGCTGCATAAGGGTAGAGACAGATCTACAATACTGGATGTGGCGTCCACAGCCCCTGTCTGCAGTCCAAGCTATGCAAACACGGCCAAAGAATCCCTCAGAGGACTGCAGCTCCAGGCTCACTTTCTCCTTTTGTGACTGGCAGTGGACGCTGGTTGGAAAGGCCCCCAGTGATCTTTGCCAGCAGATAACGTCCACCCTGGTTGTCTTTCAACAACTAAATCAAAGGGGCAGGCTCCCTGGAGCACAGCCAGCCCACCGAGCCATGCAGCCAATCTGAACAGCTAATTTCAAAATTTGATTTTCCTTTTGAAATACACTTGTCCTAGATAATGAAAGAAGAAAATTACTTTTATTTTTGTCCTTCCCAATTTTTTATGACTTGTTTGTCTTGATACAGTCGTCACAGTTTTGTCTACTCAAAAGCACCCTAGAGTTCAGCCTGCTTGGCAGCACACACAACCAACAGATGAACAAAGCTCCATTTGAATGATGCAGACCCTCACCAATAACAGCTGTAGGCATTCATGACATTGTCAAGCCAGCACCTTTTACAGGACATACCAGCTTTCCACTCACGTAGCACCTTTTGTCCCAGGTGCTTGATGCACACCACAGCTCTTCAGGAGAATTACAGAGGCGGCTGCGGGGACAAAGCACGTGCTAGGGGCCAACCAAGAAAGGGAAGCACAAATAGCTGGTACCTGGAAAGGAAACAGAGAAATCTGGTGTTGTATATTGCAGGTGTCTGGTGCCAACAGTGGAATTCAGAGGACTCGTTATTTGCTCTCATGGCTTTTAAAGTCTTTGTGTTGGAAAAGTATTCCTGGAGCATTCTGCATTAACATCTCTCATAGGAAAGTGTTTAACTCCTCTACAGCCTTTGTCTAGTTGGTGGGCAGATGGCACGCAGCCCCCGAGTTAGGAAGGTCATGCTGTGCTGCATGATGGCTCAGCGCACCATGGGCTAATTGCCAAATGCATCCAGGGAATGGCACTCTCAAACACACCGTCAGCCAAGCCAGGCTGTGTAAATCTGCTTCCTGGTTGGCTATTGGCAATGGGGATCCAATTTCTAAGAAAGTAACTAAATGCCCTCTGTGTCTAAAATACAAAGCATGTTGTCCGTGCTAAGGAGTGTCTTGTTTTCACAGTGTCCCTTGTGGCTGGTCGCCACACAAGGTGCTTTTTCTGACATACCTTGGGTCACCGTAGGTAAAAGGGAGTCAAGAAACATCCATCCATATATCTTGCTTAAATCTAACTAATAAATCTCGTCAGTAATTCCTGGAGGAGTAGCACACGGGGTTGGAATACAAGCATCCCACTTCATTGTGCAATTGTCCCAGCCTTTCTCCTAGGTCACATTATAGATCACTCCAGGTAAAGGACCATCCTGTTTCGAGAAGAGAGTGAGGCTGGATAGAGAAAGAAGACATCAGGAGATCCTAACAAGCTCTTTCTCCTGAAGCTACAGATTTCCTGGGAGGTGCTGGAAGAAGTGCTTTTGGACCTGGGAAGCTGTTGGGAGAACAGGAGTCACGTTTCCTTTATGTCTTACTCCCCTCTCACATGGCACCCAAGGCCAAGTAAATCTTGATTTGGTAGAACCAAGCTATGAAAACAGCAACGCTCCTCAGCCCTTCTCCAATGAACAAAGTTTTACTACTGTGCACAGTCACCACCCTTATGCCAGCCAGTGTCCAACAGCTAATCTGAGCAGAACTGCCTGTGGCTGTAAAGCAGCAGAGCTCTGTGGAGGTCGCAGGAACTGCACTGCTGCTCACTGCAGCTGCCTTCTGTTCCTTGTGCTGAACTTCCAGCCTGCCACTCCGTTCCTCCTGGTGACCATCCTCACACAGTTCACTGTCCACTCACTTCCGACCTACGTGAGAGCCTCAAGCTGCCTCTCACAATGCTCTGTTACCGCTCCTGTCAAATCTTTACAGCCTTTCAGAGCACAGGTTGTGCAGGGTTTCGATACAGGCTGTAAAGCAGGATTGTGGACATGCTGGCCTATGACTTGAGCCACAGGCTCTAAGCAAGACAGGCGTTCACCAGTTTTTCTGCTCCAGTGACTGGGTTGTTGTGAGATCAGGCAAGCACACAGTTCAGTTTCAATGAGGACCATGCAAGGCTTGGTGGCCATGTACCTCCATCCTGGCAGAGCATGGGAGACTGAAAAGTTCTTGGTGAGGATGAAGATAAGTGCTATTTAGCAACAACTAAAGCATCCATGTGTTATCAACATTACTGTCACACTAAATCCAAAACACAGCATTATACCAGTGACTAGGAAGAAAATTAAATCTGCCCAGCTGAAAACAGGCCACAGTCCCAGCATGTCCCTCTGCTGTCCCTCTGTGCCTCCTGCCACGGCTCCGGGCAGAGAGCTCTTTGCCCTCCATATTTGCCCCGCTCAGAATCTGCCAAGATCCCCTGTTCCTGACAAAGTGGTTGAAGAGGGACGGGAGCTGTGTGTCTCCAGCAGATATTCAAATCTGGAGTTGAACTGAAGAGGTTTCCATTACCCCTCTGGAAGGGTTTTCTCTCCATGGCGGTCCAGCAAAACCGGGAACACAGCCTTCTGCTTTGACTTATCAGTTGGGAAGGCTGAAAACACCCCTTGGCATAAGCCCCTGTGCAAAATCAGGGACCTTGCCTGGAGTCTTAGGGAAATGGTGGCAAAGGCAGAGCACTGAACAAGCTCTCCAGGGCTCCCACCTTACCCTCACTGCCCATCTCTTGCTCTCTGAGATACCCAGCTTCACCATGCTTTTAAGTAAACATTGTTTTGGTTCCCCTACCTGCAGATGAGGTGAAGAATGTTGTTATTAAGTCTGTGGACTACCTACAAGCTCTAAAAATTTAAGTTTTGGACATCTGATAGGGCTGCACTCAGATAACCAGACCTGTGAGGTGGCTGGGGCACAGCTGGCAGAGGGCGCTTGGGGTAAGAGATCCAGGTGGTAGCTGATAGCAGTTGGATACTGGGTCAAAGGGTTTGAAATCAAGCATGGCTTTGCTTTTCAGTAGCTCAGATGTTCAATACAGGTACACTTTTTAAATAAAAGGATGTCAGACACTCACCAGTGCTGGAAATAAACCTGATCAGAGCCCAGGGAAGGAGAAAGAGGAGGGCAGAATGATGGGAATATTAGGAGAAACACAAAACTACCAGAAAAGATACAGGAAAAAATACAAGTAGGACTGGAGACGTGTAAGTCCTGATGAACGCTGCTGTGCTGGTGTCTCATTGCAGACTGGTTGCTCCCAGCAATAAATGGCGTGGTCCTGCCGCATGTGGTTATCTTTGCTCCACTGCAATTAAGGTCCAGGCTGGGCTTTACTGAGTTTGAATAGGGATTCCTGCAGAAATCATGGGAGTGTGAGACTGGAGACCTGACAGGGTTATTTTATTCTCCTCCCTGCTCTGAGGCAAGATCTGCCTATTCTTAGATTATCCTTGGCAAATTATGTCCTGCTTTTCCTTTAAGTCTCCTACTGCATGAGATTCCCCCCCTGCCCTAGGTAGTCTGTTTGAGCATTTTACTATCCTTTACGTTAGGAAAACTTCATGAATATCTAAACTAACTCTGAAAATCTAATTTCTTAATCTCACAAGAAATTAGTCAGATTTCTTCTTGTCTCTAATAAGAATAAAAGAAGAAAAAGAGTTGACTGTCTTCTTTTGTGTATTATAAGAGTTATTATGTTTTCCTTCAGCATTCTCTTTTCTAGGTTAAAAAAACTCAGTTATTCAACTTTTCCTCATGGGTCATGTCTTCCAAACTTCTCAGCTCTTGCCATTTATGTCACACCTTCCTAGAGCCTCAACTCCAGCTAAGAACTTGCTAACAGAGAGTTGAGTGGAATAATCACAGAATCATAGTGTCCTGAGTTTGGCTGTGATGGAGCTAATTTTTCTTCTTAGTAGCTGGAATAGTGTTGTGTGTTGGATTCAGTATGGGATTTGGTATAAGAAGAATGCTTATAATATACTGATGTCTTCAGTTGTTGCTAAGAAATCAAGGACTTTTCACCTTCCCATGTCTTGCTAGTGTGCAGGTGCACCAGAAGCTGGGAGGGAGCATAGCCAGACCAATGGACCCAAACTGGCCAATGGAATATACCATATCACATAACATCATGCTCAGTATATAGATGGGGGTTAGCCAGGAAGCTGGCTCTCTCTTTCTCTCTTCCAAGACTGCAGTTTTGGAATTGTCTCCTCTGGGATCGCTAGCTGGGAATGGGCTGGGACTTGGCTGACAAGTGATGAGCAATTGCATTGTGCATTACCGCTTTATATATGCTAATATTATCATTATTGTTTAATTATTGTATTTAAAATATGAAATTGTTTTTATCTCATCCTATGAGTCTCTTCACGTTTACTCCTCCAATTCTCTTCTCCGTTCCCCCGGGGGTAGGGGAGGTTGAGCAAGCACCTGCGTGGAGTTTGGCTGCCAGCTGCGATTAAAGCATGACATGTAGAATCATAGGATGGTTTAGGTTGGAAGAGACCTTGAAGATGGTCTAGTTTCAATCTCCCTACCACAGTCAAGGACACCTTCCACTAGATCATGTCTCTCAAAGACCTATCCAACCTAGCATCCACAATTGCTCTGGACAACCTGTTCCAGTCTCACCACCCTCACAGTAAGGAATTTCTTCCTTACATCTAATCTAAGTCTACCCTCTTCCAGTTTAAAACCATTACCCCTTGTCTTATCACTACATTCCCTGATAAAAAGCCCCTCCCCATTCTCCTGCAGACCCCCTTTAAGCACTGAAGGACTGCAGTAAGGTCTCCCTGGAGCCTTCTCTTCTCCAGGCTGAACAACCTGAACTCTGTCAGCCTGTCCTCATAGTGGAGTGCTCCAGCATCCTCGTCATCTTCATGTTCCTCTGAGGGCGTGACCCCCCGGCCGGTCCGGGAAGCAGCCCTGTAAGCCTGCTGTCAGTCAGCAGCAGGAGGTGTGTTATTTAGGCAGAGACAGAGAGGTTGTGTCAATAGGTGATTGGAAAGCCAGCTCATCTCTGGGCAGGACAGTGTACTTGAAACCAATCCAGCCAGGGTACATAAGATTACTCAGAAACTACAAATAGATGTGATAAGGAAGAAGCTGTGCAGTTAGCAGTTAGTTAGCAGTTAGCACTTAGAAGTTGTGTGTGTGTAGGGGCTGCAGCCGTCTGCTGCAGTTATATCTTAATAAAGACCTTGTGTGCACACATAGATTGTCATTTCGTCCGCCCCGAATATTTGCGATGTATGATTTACCCCTACATATTCCTCCTCTGGACCCACTTGAACAGGTTCAAGTCTTTCTCATTCTGGCCCAGTGCTGAACACAGTACTCCAGGTGAGGTCTCACAAGAGTGGAGTAGACAGGGAGAATCACTTCCCTCAGCCTGATGGTCATGCTTCTTTCAATGCAGCTCAGGCTTTCTGGGCTGCAAACACACATTGCCAGGTTGCGATCAACTTCTCGTCAACCAACAGCCCCAAGTCCTTCTCTGAAGAGCTGCTCTCAATCACATGCTCCCCCAGCCTGTATTGATACTGAGGAATGCCCCAACCCATGTGCAAGACCTTGCACTTGGCTTTCATGAACTTCATGAAGGTTTACACAGACCCTCTTCTCAAGCCTCTCCAGGGCTTCCCATCCCTCCAACATGTTGACTGCACCACATATAGCTTGATGTTGGCAGACTTGCTGAGGGTGCACTTATCTCACTGTCCATGTCGCTGACAAAAATGTTAAATAGTGCTAGTTTCAATACCGACCCCTAAGGAATGCCACACCTCACTGGGCTCCACTCAGATATCAAGCCAAGGACCACAACTCTTTGAGTGCAACCATCCAGCCAACTCCTTATCCACTGCATAGACCATCCGTCAGACCCATGTGTCTCCAATTTAGAGACAAGGATGTCATGCAGGGACAATGTCAAATGCTTTGCACAAGTCTGGGTAGGTGACTTCAGTTGCTCTTCCTTTATCCACTAACGCTGTAACCCTGTTGTAGCATGTCACTGAATTTGACAGACACAATTTGCCCTTAGTGAAGGAAATTCCTCCCATCTTACAGATCTCACCTATCTCTTGCTACAGTAGCTCAGAATGACAGTCACATTTTTGGCAAGAGGAAAGTCAACCGGCAGTTAGCTATGTCCCCTTCTCTGTCATACTCCTGCTTAGCCATTACCTCCCCATTTTGTACCTGTTTCCTCCAGCTGCTAGGTGCAGCATTTCCCTGAATTTAATATGGTCATTTCAGACTATCTGGACAGCATTCCAAAATCATGCTGCATTGTTTCTTTCCTCTATAGCAGATGCTTCCATCAACTCAGTGTCGTGAACACCTTTTGATTGTCCTTTCTATCCCGTTACACAAGGTGCTAACGAAAACAGCTGGGATGTTCCTTGGGCTGGCCTGTAAAACACTGACACCTACTTAGAGTTCAATCCTTCACCACATCATAAAATGATCCTATTTCTCATTATCTTTGTCTCTAATGGGGAGCTCTGTCAAAAGCCTAAATGTGCTGCATTAGCTGCTTCTCCCTTGTTCCCTGGAGCATCTCCCTGTCAGGGAGGAAATGAGATTGGTTTGATAGCATCTTTTTGTGACAGACCCATGTTAGTTGCTCCTTGTCATTTTATTATCCGTTAGGTACTTACAAACTGACTGCTTAAGAATTTTCTCTCACATCCATCTGTGTATTCAAGTTGAGTTGACTGGCCTGTAATTCCCTGAGTCCTTCTTTACTGCCTTTTCAGGTGCCAGTTCCACAGGTTGGTGAAGTGGGGCTGGAGGTGTCCCAAACACTTTGCAAGTGCAGGCTGTGGTGGTAGTGGTGGGCATCCTGCTGCCCCATGCGGGCAAACTGCCGAGACTCCAGTCCAGAGACTGGAGGTCATATTCCCATAAATAAAATGCTGTGACGGACTGAAAGACGACTCAGCTTGAAGCAGCTAGGCAAACTGTATTTTCTGCAAGCGTCTTTTATAGCTACAGATAAGGAGCCCGGAATATGCAGACAACCAGGAGACTCAGGTACTTCAGTGTTCTCATGGTACCTTGTGTCTAGGGTTTGTAGCAACCAGTCATGTGAGCAGCCAACCACACGATAAGCCAGCGTCCTGGCCAAGGACACAACTTTCACACTTCCCATGCACTCTGCACTTCTGAACTCCGTTTGATCTGTTGCAATCCCTTAAATTACGATCTTGTTTTCTTATCCATATTGTCAAAGTGAGCTTTCACGCCTGCCGCAGCTCTCTAGGTCATAGCTGTCATGTCTGCTGCAGCTCTCCAGCTCGCATCCTCCAGGTTAGGTACTACAAAATGTACCTCATCTAGGATGATCAAAATACAGAGAACCAGGGTCCCCACCAGCTAATGATACCTCTCTTGAGTTTCCTTCCCCTGGGGAGATACAGGAGGTGTTGGCTGGTAGTAGGCAATCAACTACTTACTGTGGACTGCACTTGATCTCTTTCTATACAAGGCCTTTGCCACAACAATGTCCACAAATGATACAGCAGGACTTCGTGTAAGGGCCAGGTGCCAGACCCTTAGAAATGGGCATTTCTTCTGAAAATGAGGGAATGGAATGACTGCAACTGTGTCACACTCAGGAGCTGCATGACAGTGTCTGATGTGTAGAACAGTAAGGTGGACAAGCTTGCCAATGCCGTCTCAGAGAAGAGGTAGAGATGAAGGGCACTGTTTATTTACATCAAAATCCAACTCAGATGAGGCTCTAGACAGTTCAAAATAGCAATGCTTAAAAAAAAAAAAAAATATATATATATGTATTTTCCCACCACCCTGATTTTTCAGGATTGGTCCATCTTTGCTATTTCATGGACACAACTGCAGCTGTCAGAACCCCCCAAAGATGGATATGTTTGGACTATGCAGAGCCAGCCCCAGGTAGACTCAGGAAGCAGCAAAGTGGCAATTGCTCTTTGGTTATTGTAAGGCCGGACAACCTGGCCTCTCCTTGCTCTGTTCCCAACAGAAGAATCATGGATTAATGCTTTTTTTTTCTCTACTAGTGTGCTGAGTGAGAGGTGCTTCTCTCTGCTGCTGAAATTCTTTCCAGGATGGAGCTGCAGATTGAGGGAGACCTAGAGGGTTTCAGACAGGCATCTTTGTCTCTCCCACCTAGGGGAAGGGGACTGGAAGAATTCCTGATTTACTATCACTGGGAAAATATGCTCTGCCCAAACCATTTAAACCAGGACTTTAAAGCCCCTGGTCTCGTCAGTGATAGAGAATTACTTCCCTATGACTGAGCTAAAAAGGATCTGAGCAAACTCAGAGCCATTGTCTCTATTCACAAACTTGTACTTTAGTCCAGGAAACAATGCAGTGCATTTGTCCTGCCTGGATAAATGGTTGTTTTCAGACTTTCTGACAGAAGGAGAATGGGGGAAATCAGAGCAATTTCAGGTTAATGCCTGAAAAATGTCTCTTGACAACACTGAGAGTTGGAACACAAGACTGGAAGATGCACAGTGGGACTCCCAAGCCTGCCTGCCACTGCTGTCACTGCCAGGGGACTGGTGGGAGCACCCATCTCTCCCTGACACGTAAGGATTCACACTGCATGCTCCTCAGGAGTCCTGTGCTACCCAGCTAGGCTTCTCTAAAGGAGTCACCCAGCCCCATTTCTGCTTCCTTGTAACTCAGGCAGAATTTGAAGCAAAGCTCATATTTGAGGAGAAGTCCAGAGCAACTGTGAATGTTCAGATTGGATCCACATCTGAAAACCAGCATGTGCCTCTACGGCGCTGAAACCAAGCCCAGACCCAGACACTGTGATCTCCCCAAAGCACATGCTTCTCTCTCACACACAGGAGGTGGTTCCCCATGCTAGGGTGGATGTTCTCAGGCAGGTCTGTGCAGGGCTATGGGATCTGCCACTCTTCTCCTTCCCTCTGAGCTCCGTGTAGGGCCATCTCCTCAGCACAGGACAGAGGTGCCCTTTCCTCCTTGGCCACCAGAGCTCTGCTCCACACAGTCCCTTGGTGAGTGCAACAAAGCCAGCACACCAAGAAACGCCCCTCTTACATAAGTCAGGCGCTTAAGGGCTTTACACGTGAGAGTGGATCTTCTTCCCTCTTCTGGGAACTTAATAAGAAGCGTATGCACTGTGAGGCTTTCAAAGGCAGCACATCAGACCATGGTAAGAGCTAACTTTAACACCAGCCTGAGTTCAAGGCAGTAGCTGCATTCAACATTGCTTGACCCACCCAACAAGAACCTTCAAGACTGAAAACAGCGTGGCCAGATGGAGGAAAAGCTTCGGAAGGATCGTTGTGTGCTCCTCAACAAGGGAGAAGAAAATGAGCTGGTAAGGGCGGGGGACTGTGCTGGGTTTTGGTTTCATTGTGTGCCTCTTTTCCCACATGCCCATTTTGGATATGCTGCTGCTTCTTCTTCACCTTCACTCCCCATTCAGGCACTGTCTCTTCAACACAACCTGGTGAAGGAAAAACCCTGGGTCAGTTCTTACTGACTTTGAGATTGATTTTTGCAAAGGGCTAAGCGAGGAACATACTACTTCAGTCCAGAGGCACAAGACATGGAAGAGACTTCTTTGCCCACCAGAAGTCATCTGGCCAGGGAACAGTGTCCTTTTCCCCACTGTCCGTTCCATTTTCTTTTCTGTCCTGAAAACACCATTTGCAGTTATTGATTTGAACCTCTGTGGCCTCTGAAGGAATATTTGGTATACAGCAGGGCTGCCCATCTAAAAGCTGCAGACCTGATTTGAAACGGAATTTGCTAACCTGGTATAAGGGCTGCATGATTATTTCAGTTGAGCTGCATTGATTTCAGCTCAGTTTATGTTGTGATCAGAGTTCAGATAAATCAAGTTAATTGTTCTCTTAAACATAAATAGGTGCCTACTCCACTGCCTTTAAATGACTTGAAAATTATGTCTGAAGTTGAACCAGTATAATAGTTTGCCCTCTCCAAGGAGGTCTGCTTTGTTGCAAACTCTATCCTGTAAATCGTCACTTGTCCCTCTGGCATTTCTCTGAGCTGTATTTCAGACACAGAACATCCTCCTTCTAATATTTTTTTTTTGATGATTTAAAATACCATTTCCTCCTCAGCCTCGCAACTGCATAAGCCATGCCAATAGGCTACACTATCCCATCACATTGTGTACTTTAATTGGCAAGCTATTCTGGAAAAACATTCTGTGTGGTCACAAGCGGATGTACAAGAACATTTACTTACTACCTCTGCCTATGTTTGCAGGGCTGCTTGATACTCCCTCAGGGGCAGGTGCCCCTGTGGGTGGGTGGTTAATAGTTATCTGTGGTCTGGGTTAGGTATCTCACCTTGGTGATGGCTCGAGATTGCTCCTGCAGCTCCTTGCACTGGCCTGTCCTGCAGCATCCACGAGCAATGAGTGTCCGGCAGCATCTGTGCCGGTGCCAGGGTGATGGGCCAGACACAGTCAGTGCAGCACCGCAGCTATCACCTGCAATGCAGCTGCTTCCTCTGCTTGCTCCTGAGCATGGGTGCTCGCCTGCCCTCATCATCAACCCTAGGGTGAAGTACTGGGATTGCCTGGAAGTGAGTTTTTTGGAGTGGGAAAGAGAGCTAAGAGCTCTCTGGGAAGTGTCCTGTATAGGAAAACAAATGGATCACTGCAGCAGGCATGGGGACACCTGACGGCAAACAATTGTTTTGGGTTTTGTGTTTGCCTGTTTGGTTGGTTTTTGTCAGTGGATGCCACACAAAAAACTAAATCTCTTTTTCTAGGTTTCCATTTCAGCCTTAAAACAAAATTAATTTCCCAGATAAACTTCTGTACACTCTACCATAACGTGGGTGGCACAAAATGAGCCCCATTGTGGGGGCTGCCTGGGTTCCTGAATTGGTGTCTGTGGGCAAACAGAAATGGGCACATCATGGCTGCTGAGGGGTGGATGTAGGGCTGCAGGCCCAGGGTGGAACCTCCCGAAGCTGCTGTCTTGGTGCCATGAGAGGTGTGACCAGGCTGGATGCATGTGACATGTCCAAAAGGTTGGCATCTCTGGATGTGGTGAACCACCAGCTGTGAAGGAGCATCTCCCCACTTCCCTCACAGCCTGCAGGGTGCTAGGAGGGCTGGGTAAGCACCTAGTATATAGAGAAGGATCTAAGGGTACAAAAATCCCCAAGTTTTTCTCAGGGGGAAAAACGAAAGACATGGACTGTGGGCATGACCCCCCGGCCGGTCCGGAAAGCAGCCCTGTAAGCCTGCTGTCAGTCAGCAGCAGGAGGTGTGTTATTTAGGAGGAGACAGAGAGGTTGTGTCAATAGGTGATTGGAAAGCCAGCTCATCTCTGGGCAGGACAGTGTACTTGAAACCAATCCAGCCGGAATACATAAGATAACTTAGAAACTACAAATAGATGTGATAAGGAAGAAACTGCGCAGTTAGTTAGCAGTTAGCACTTAGAAGTTGTGTGTGTAGGGGCTGCAGCCGTCTGCTGCAGTTGTATCTTAATAAAGGCCTTGTGTACACATAAACGATTGTCGTTTCGTCCGCCCCGAATATTTGCGACGTATGATTTACCCCTACACAATGGACTTAGCAATCTCCTTACAGACAATGGAACATCACCGAATAGATGACTATTGGGCTATCAAAATGTAAGGACGAGCAGAGTAGATGGTGGAAGACCTGGGGAATAAGTTGGAGAAGAAGAGAATACACAGCAAAAAGAGCATAATCATTTTCAAGTTAAGGCGTATGTGATAGACCACAACACACCAGCAGGCGTGGTTCCTGGTGCCTGAGAGGAGTTGCGCGGGGCTTGGCAGTTTTCTTCCCCTGAGGCAGATTCTATTCCCCTGCCGCAAGGTAGATTTCAGCAGTCAGCACTAAGTTCACATGGAAACATCGTCCTTGGTGGCAGGCAGGGCTGTTTGGTTCTAGCACGGCACGTAAAGAACATGAAGGGTCAGCTGCAGCCTTGACGGTAAAAGCTCTAGACTGGAGCTAATTCTACATTAATCCTGGGAGAGCTGATGTGAGAACGATCCTCTGCTGGCCCAGCAGCATCCTCCTTTCAGCAGCTCCACTGTGGTCTTAATTAACTGCGTCATATCAATCAGCAAACTCTCATTTAAAAAAATGACCGTGAGAGTTATAAGGAGAGCTTCTGTCACCTTTCTTTTCAATAAGCCTTTCTTTTCAATAAGCCTTTCTTTTCAGTAAGCCTTTCTTTTCAATAAGCCTGGGCTTCCTGGTGATTAAACACCAAGGTCAAACTTGTTAACAAAGAATCCTTTCTCTTTGTTGTACAGGAGATATTTGGCTACAAAACCCAATGCTGGCGGAGGGTCTTGTGCATCGCTGGGTACATCTTGTCCTGTGGGGCTCTGCTGCTCCTGTTTTACTGGAAACCCGAGTGGGATGTGTGGGCAAACTGCATCCGCTGCAGCTTAGAAGAAGCGGACATTGTTCTGCTTAGAACAACAGTAGGTGAACCCTCCTAGCTCATTGTTCTTTTGTCCGCGTGACAAAAGAACCGTGTAGCAGGTTAATAACACTTTCCATACTTGGAAGTGTTGTGGCAGGGATGAGTAAAGCTTCAGAGGGGCAACCATTTTTATTCTGAGTTTGAAATACTGCATAGAAGACTGTGTTTATACTAACAAGAGAGCAGATACTCTGCCTGAAGGCTGGACACTAAGCAGACTTAAGGCGTTGCTGCTGCCCATCCACAGGCTCCAGCGGCTGCTCTCTGCCAATAACACATTCTGTGACACAGCTCTGCCTCTTCCCTTCATTTATGTGCATGACGTGCAGCCAGCTGCCTTCAGCATCTTCAGAAGCTGTGGCTGCTAGTAGACCTTCTGCTTTAATGTTAGCAGAGAATGCTGAGGAGAGGGGTTTTAGAGGGCTAGATTTCAGGCATTAGTTATATTCTAAAACTCCATGTCCATAAATGAAAACCCAACCAAATTCTAGCAGAGCAAACGCTTAAGATGCTTAATGCTCAACATCGCAATGATATTGCTAAAACAGATGCACTCAAACCACTAAATGAGTAATCTATGGCTCATTGTAACTGGTTACGTTGAACCGAACCGATGAAAGGACAGTTCGGTCTGGCACATGCCTCTGCAGCACTAAAGCTGAGTTGCTCTTGGCTATGGACAAAACCAAGTAACACAGCTTGTAGGAGTTTTGTAGAGAAAAGAAGCTAGTGCTGAGGACTGAATGTCCACACCAGAAGTGTTTCAGAAGGCTTTCACTTCTAGCTAGCTCTAGTCTGATCCCACGGCCTAAATAACCACCCAGTAGCTGTTAAAACCCAGTTCTGGTTTAGCATCATCTTCTTTGAAATTGCTCTGCAGCGTCAATCAAAGTAAATGGAGACAGTTGTGAGATTGCCTTCAAAGAGCTCTACTGATTCATAGTAAAACACTGATACCAACATCCCTGCTACTATGGGCTTACGTTTGCTGTGATTGCAAGGATGCCATAGTACTGCAGTTCTCTGGGAATCTCATATATACTTCCCAGAGTCAGGGAACATTATCACAGGCAACATCGTGGGCTTGTCGCTGAGCTGTGTGCTCTATTTCTCCAGGATGAGCTTCAGAGATACACCTGGAAGAAGGTGACCTGGATTGATTTATCCACATTGGCACCACCTATTGGTAGTAATGCAGATGGTCCTCTCGTGGCTGATAAAGACTCAGTCATAAACAGAGCTATAATGAAGCCACAGTTAAAGGTAAGTCATCTATAAAGCAGAGACTAAATATGACTGGGAGGAGTTGGATGAAAATAAGAGTCAGGGCACTGGGAGGTTCCCAAGGGTGGTCTGCCAGCATCTGCCTGCAAATCCTGTTTACGTAAGCTCAAGTTTTCTCTAAAATATGGGGAAGCATTTCTGTAACAGTGGGATGGCTTTCCCTTGAATGGCAAAAGGAATTTTTGCTGTTTGGTCTTGCAGATGAGATGTATCCAGGTGCAGAAAATCCGTTATGTTTGGGACTTTTCTGTAAAAGAATTCAAGAAGGTTGGGTGAGTATCAACAGCCTGTTACATAACCCTTTGCGGTAGGGGACTCCCTTGTCTGAACTTCCTCCTCTTATCTCAGGTTATTAGAAGACAGCAACACATGTCACAGCATACACCACAAGTTTGGAGGTGGCCTGACGAGGGAAGAACAGAGGATCAGGTACGATCTACATATCAGTATGTATTACGAGCTAATTGTGACAGTGTTATGGATTATTTCTTCCTTTCATATTCACGTGAGCTTCTTGCTACTCATCTTAGTGGGAAGGCAGTGCAAACTGTGTGGTGACATTCAGAAGGGTGCAAAATCGTTATTGCTTACGCTCTGTTGAGGTCACTATCTTCTCAGAGATGCCAGGCTAAGTTTGGGGAAAATGGCACTGGTTCCACCTGCGGTTCAGGGCACAGCAAGCTGTGATGGGCTTCCTTTGCCATTTTCTCCTTAAAAGGCCTCTGGAAAGTTTAGCAGCAAACTGATGATCTTTTCAGCAAGAAACAGTAAAATCCTGCCTCTGTGTAAAGTCCTCTTGGATACAATAGATTCCTGACAGGTTTATTTGACCTGCTCAGCCATACGGTGCCCCTGGGACTTACTTTTGTAGATGTGTTAATGTTATTTGGGTGCAGTTTTCCACATGAAGTCTTACCCTACGTGGCTAAACTGTAACATGTGGAATTCTTCTCTACCTTCCTACAGGCAGCTGGTGTGTGGGCCTAATGCCATCGAAGTTGAAATTCGTCCTATTTGGAAGTTATTTTTTAAAGAGGTCAGTAAGTCAGACTAGCACTTGGTGGGACAGGTTGGAAGTGTTTTGAAGACTTTAGCGTTATACTGACTGAGCAGTGACATGCACCTAGGGTGCTCACGCTTTCTGCAACTGCTAGGACTGACCATAGGCACATCAGTAACTCCGTCCTTTTGAGCAGGCTCTTGATAATGATCCACAGTGACAGTTTTATTGGTACAAATAAGGCACATTGTTCCTTTCTAATAGCCTTGTTTTTGTAGTCCAAAGGCCGTACAAAGCATTGTACCAGCTTACTTGTGGCCTGCTTACTGTGGCAGCAGCGTAAATCGCGAGTGTGCCTTAGAATGAAGGAAAACATGCACAAAATTTCTGTTTTATAATTGCCTTGTTCACCTAGTAACTTTCTTTTCTCCTATGACACAGTCATAGGAGAAACACAGGGGGTTGTTTTTTTTTTCTGGGCATGAATAAGGACACACTGCAAGACTGTTCTTACCCTACAGAAGACAAAACAAACACGTGTTGTGGATAAGAGGAGAGGCATGTATGGATAGTTACTTGCTGAGTTTGCATATAGAAATGCTGGACATATATTTTTGCCAGTCTGTAAGCAGAGGCTTTGCATACAGATACTGTCATGTCAATCTGTGTTCTCATTAGTGGATTATGGATGCTACATGAGTATCTTTAACACGAAAAAGAGCTATGAGTGCTGGGACTCCAAGCTAGCATGTGTCTGAATTTAAGTGGAGTTTGTTTTAAACCCTACAAAATTCATTAAAAGGTGCAGGGCTCCTGAAATTGGCTGGGCTTGATGTTACCAACCTTCCAGTGCCCCCTGGAGATGGTTTTGAAGAGAACTCAGGTGTAGCGCTCTAAAAAGTTTAGTTAATTTGAACTTTGCACTTCCATCCAAGGCTGAAGCTTCATGTTTGCAATATTAATGGTGGTGCCTGGAGGCAGACTGGTCTCATAAGCTTGTGGTATTTTAGTCTAGATACAGCTTCAGTGTCCGAAGGCTGGCACCCTGATTTAGTGTCTGTCTCTTTGTCCTAGTGAATGTTGAAGAAAGTATTAAATTTTCATTGAGGGGCCAAATTTGTCACATGAATAATTCATTTCAGCTCCAAACTTCATGCAGAAAGCTCTTCCAGTGGCTGTTTTAGTTATACCAGTTCCACAGAAGAGTCTGCTGCTCCTTCAGACAAGGCAAACAGTGGGCAGCTCTCTGAAAAACTTCAGCTAATTATTTTGTTGTTAGTTAGAAACCACGATAACCACAATTATATTCTCAGACTTCAGTGGGGCTTGTGGCTTGTTTTAGCATCACACATTAAAGTGAATGATGACTCGTATTGTGAGGCTGACATGATGTGGAGTAGCTAAAAGTACGGAAGTACAAGGAAATCTCTCATTTTTAGCTGTAGTCTAAGACTGATTACTGATGGCCACACAGTCCCTTAGTTCTTCTTTACCATATTTTTTTTTTTTCCAAATAAATATTGTATTGACAGTGGCTTTCTTAAATCACAAAGTATCAAGGATTTTTACGGTAATTCAGTCTGCTTTTCCCCCCACATTTGTGTAGCAATTACTCAGAAGCTGTAATGTTAAGGTCACCTCTGTTAGATGGCTACCAATCATCTTAAAGTCACTTGAGTGTGACTTTGTTGCCAGCATAATTGCTGCTGCATCGTAACTAGTTAGCAACAGCGTTTAATTACGAACACTGCAAACTAGTGTAAACTCCTAAGTTAGAGCTGGAGGTTATTAATACTCTAAAGCAGCCATGAAGGAGTGCTGCCTTGGAATGGCAAAACAATCCTTTCAAGTGGTGTTTAAGTCTCCTGGATGCTGCAATGAAATGGTCTGTAAATGTTCTACCCCTTCCCATACTCGATCTCTCCTGACATGCGTTATGTCCATCCCCTGATGTGTGTTTCATTTGTGTTTGCAGATTTTAAACCCCTTCTACGTGTTCCAAGCCTTCACCCTTGTGCTGTGGCTGAGCCAAGGCTACATTGAATATTCAGTAGCCATCATAATACTGTCGATCGCTTCTGTTGCCCTAACGGTGTATGACCTCAGACAGGTGAGCCTGTCGTGCAGCCTGCCAGCTCCCCATCCTGCACTCTGCTAGCAATTCCATCTATCACAGAGTCAAGCAGCTACTTATATGCTCTTTCTGGTTATTTTTTATTGCTGTGTATTCTTCTGTATTACTACATGATTTTTTTGCTACAGAGGAGTTAAAAGGGTCATATCTCAGAGTCTTGAACTTCCTAAGAATTAAAGAAGATTGAATTCTGTTACATGGGGTTTGTAAGACTTTATGAAGGTGGACTATATCCATGAGTCTTCTTCCCACTGCAATTTTAGGAGGATTCACTCCTCTTAAGCTTTGCTAAATAACGGGTCTTAACAGCAAAAAAGAAAAAATAAAAATTTCTCAATTTTTTTTCAACATTACTGTCATGGTTGCAGCTGCTTGGAAGATTTTTCTAATAGTCTCGGCTCATTCACTTTTTGACCTAAAGCACTCACTGTGATAAACCTGAAATCATCAGTCTCTATGGCACAGGCAAATAGTTTGATCTGAGCCTTATGCAACATTTGCCTCTTGTTGAGTATCCTCATGCAACCAGGTGAGGTTCCTGGTGCTTCCTGCTGGAGAATGCCCTCACTGGGAGTGTGGAAAACATTTCCATCATTTCTGAACCCACTTTAAATACACAGGGAAGGAAATAATCACATGGAGAAAGGATATAATAAGGGAAAAAAGAGAAACTATGTGAATGTAAGTACAGATGGGAAAGAGCAGCAGGAACAGGAGTCTGGCAGGCAGCATTTTAGTGTCTCAGGTCTGGATACTAGGTACCACATTCCTCTGTATTGTTAAAGTTTTAAAGGAAAAATGAACAGGATTCCTGAGTCCTGGTAAATGTTTTGTTAATCTTCAGGAAAAATATTAGAGTTAGAGGACAGCACTGATCCTGCAGACAGTGTGATGAGAATACAGGTGGTGGCAGGAGTGAAGGGACAGCAGCTCTGGGGTGCACTGACCTGACTGTCATGCTCATGTCGTACTTCAAAGCCAGGCATGGCTCACATTGCCTCCAAATTCACTGCTAACATCATTGTTTCTGGATTGAATTACCGGGGAAGGGCAAGATTCAGCCCTTTGAGAGGGTCCTTGAGAAGGAGGCAAAGCAAACTTCTCTGCGAAGTGCTGCCCAGGAGGAGGCAGTAATTTGCCTTTCCAGGAGCTGGGTTTTGTTTGAATAGGCTCTGTTTTTCTCTGGGCAGGCAGAGGCACACAGCGCATTTCCCTTGTAGGTCCCAGGCACCCGGACTGGTGGGACTTTGGGCAGTATGTGCTCACCCATGTGCCATGCTGACAAGACACCCCTGCACACCCTCTACCCTGCCAAGGGCATGTTTTTATTGCTGCCTCACACTGATCTCAGTGAGGGCTTTGTGAATAGCTGGGGCTTTCGCCAGCACAGGTGTGTTGGCTGCACGTCACGGTTTTGTATCTCTGACTAATACCTGTTGGATGACTAGAACTCCCATGCTTGTTGAACAAGCATTTACATCTCTTTGAGCACACCATTGTACTTAAAATGTTGGTGTCTGTCCTGGTATTGCAGAGCACGAAGAATAGATACGATCTGTTCAGGTTCCTTTTGCAAGACTAGTTTTATTGTGTGATTGATAATTCTGGCAGGAAGAATTACAGTGTTTGGGGCCTCCAGATAGTCTTCAAGCTGGCTTGACATCTTCACATGAGCAATGCTAATGAAGAAATCCACACTTGGGGATTAGTTTTTTGCAACTGCAACTTTATATCAAGATAAGGCTTTCTCTCTAATGGCCTTGCAATGACAGCTGACTTCATCATTATCTCAGGATATGTAATTGTCAGAGAAGGATTACAAAAACTGACAAAGCACAGGCAGCCAGTGAAATTAGAATTTCTGGTTTTCTTCTTGCAATGGCAGTTTTGTAACGATACCCTCTATAACTTGGTTGTCCTCTTGATAGCCTCCCAGCAAGGATAAAAACTGTTGAGCACAAAGAGACCCCCTTCTGAGGGACTACAGAAGTAGCGATGTTGCTGCTAAGGAGACTTAGTCTGGCATGAAACAGGAGTAGTCCCCTGAAGGTCAAGAGAGATATAGCAGCATGAACTGGAATCAACAGAAAATTAGGTCCCTGTTCCCGTGGCAGCTTGTTCTAGGTTAACTCAACGAACTCGCTTCCTGACTTCTAACAAGTGATGTGAAACCTCCCCCAGATAACTCAGCAAATTCAGTTTCTGTGACGTTAGCATGATTGCTGAACTGTAACCTCCTGCTTCACTTGAGTATTGATGTTTCAACACTGCAATTGCTTTCCCATCAACAGCAGGCTGCCAATCTGCACAACCTTGTTGAGGAGTGTAACAAAGTCCAGGTTACCGTCTGCACGAAGAGTGAAGGTGAGTCATCTGTGTCTCATTTTCCTCACCAACCTGTATAATTAACTAATGTGTTGAAATGTACCTGGAATTGCACAGCTCCTGTCGATTTCTTCACTGCTGAAATATGAAGGGTGAGCTGGAGGGAGAACGGAGCAGAGAGAGGTGAGGCAGGCAGGGCAGTGAGAAGTGTGGGCACAGCCTATGCAGTGCAGTAATGATGCATCTGTATCATTATCATCTGTATCTGTGGCATCTGTGATGATACAGGTGAACCTAGTAATTTGTGTAAAGAGTCAAGAACATCTTGGAAAACTTAATTTCACAGACAAGCATCTAGGTAACAACTTCTGCTTCTGAGACATGCTTCCCTGCTCTGCTATGGGCTACTTTCACCATTTTGTCAAGTACCTTGTGAGCAATACAAGAAGTCTAGATATATAGCTCTCACCGAGGTATGAGCTTTCTTTCCTGCGTCTCACATCCCTGCTCTTAAGATAGGGGTTATAGCTAATTTTCCCTCCCAAAGGTGTTGGGGGCAATTGCTAGGGTGATGGGAGATATAAAGGCTTTGGATAGGTTTTCTTGATCAGAATGTTTTATGGACACTAAACAAATGAAACTGAAGACACTCACTTGGAGAGAAATGTTTCAACAAGGGCCAATTTTTGCGCTGTTGCTTTTCCAGTTGGTATTATTTCTAAGAAGCACTGGCCTTAAATCATGCAGTGTAGAAGTTTAGTGATGTTGTGTGTGCTATGAGACTTTTTTTTTATTGCCCAGAACTTGTGCACAAGTAAATTTCATTTTTGTATTTTTCTACAGGTTGCAAAGTGCTGGAATCTTGTTACTTAGTCCCTGGAGATGTGTTTGTTTTAGATGGAAAAAAGCTTGCTCTCCCCTGTGATGCTGTCCTGATTGATGGAAGCTGCATTGTGAATGAAGGGATGCTTACAGGTGCAGCCATGGAGCTTGAAATGCTAAGGCCCTCTGCAGGTTCCCTGTCAGGGAGATGTCTCTATCTGTTCTGACAGAAAATAGTTCACTCTTTTTTAGAATAGCTTGCAGCAGTAGGTGGAAAAACTGTGGCTTGAATAATTCACAATTGTCTCAGGCTTTTGAACCCTGCCATTGTGTAATACACATTTCTTTTCCACATTAAAAACAAGTAGGATTAATATACTGTCAGGAGTAGAAAGTGAAAATACTCAGAGACACTGAATATGTATTTTTTTTTAGGTTTTGGATTCTGACCTTTCAGCAGTTCTGTTCAAGCAAACGATGTATGAGCACAGGGGTCAGTGTTATACCTAAACATCAAGCCACTAAAAGGCATGACCTCTGTTCAGGAGCAAGATTTGTCCCAAGCTCCTTAATGCAAAATGCTCAGAGAAACCTCCTGATGTACTCTGAAACTGAAACTATAGTGGCTGTCACCATAAATCCACATGTGTAAGAACATAATAAGAAAGCTAATTAGTCAGACAAGCTTGAGCACCTAAAGGGTGCTGACACTTTCTAATGCACAGAACCTGATAGGCTATCGAATTCCCTTTAAGTGAAGCTGCACGCTGTTGTTCTTAGGTGAAAGCATTCCAGTTACTAAAACCCCCCTGCCCTTCACGGAGAGTCCAATGCCCTGGAAAACCCACAGCGTGGAAGACTATCGGAGACACGTCCTTTTCTGTGGGACAGAAGTCATACAGACAAAGCCAACCAGCAGAGGGCCAGTGAGAGCTGTCGTGCTGCAAACCGGTATTTCTTTTATTGTTGCTAACCAGTGGCAGCCCCGGAGGCTGGTAGGGAACCTCGTTTCAATTTGTACTCCAAGTCCAGCACAGGGCTGTTGTTCCCAAGAAGTGCTTGGTGCCACCTGATGGCTCAGGCTTGTGCAATGTTACTGGTTTTTGAACAGCACCGATGTGGTACGCCACCGCTATGTCACATAGGCAATGTATGGCACACGTCTTCATGCAGGGTTCAATACAGCTAAAGGTGACCTGGTGAGATCCATCCTCTACCCCAAGCCAGTGAACTTCAAACTCTACAGAGATGCCTTCAAGATCATCGTAGGCCTCTCTGCCATTGGCATGTCTGGTTTCATCTACACTGTGTGTGTGTTTGTGTCCCACAAGGTAAGTAAGAGGAATGTGTTCTGAGCCTTCGGTCACTCCAAATCTTCTGAATATTGTTCACTTCTGTAATTCAGTTTTTGGATGCCAGAA
>NW_010430839.1:0-14036 GCF_000710305.1 Buceros rhinoceros silvestris
CACTTTCCCAGGGATAGAAGGGAGGCTGACTAGCCTGTAGTTCCTTTGTCGTCCTTTTTACTCTTGTAGATTAGAGTGAAATTTGCTTTCTTCTGATCCTTAGGAATATCCTCTCATTGCCATGACCTTTCAAATGTAGCCGAGTTGCCTTGCAATGACATCAGTCCAGCCCTTCAGGACTCATGGGTGCATCCCACATATACGTGTGTTTGACAGAATTCTTTTTAAACAAGACTCAATTTATCTGCTGCCAGTTCGAGAATCATAGAATGGTTTGGCTTGGAAGGGACCTTAAGGATCGTCTAGTTCCAACACCCCCTTCATGGGCAGGGACATCTTCCATTAGATGTGTTTGTTCAAAGCCCCGTCCAGCCTGGCCTTGAACACTTCCATCGATGGTACTTCCACAGCTTCTCTGGGCAACCTGTTCTAGTGCTTCACCACCCTCACAGTAAAGAATTTCTTCCTAATCCCGTCTAAATCTACCCTCTTTTGGTTTAAAGCCTTTTATCCCTGTCCTATGCCCTTGTAAAAAGTCCCTCTCCAGCTTTCTTGTAGGCCTGCTTTAGGTTCTGGAATGTTGCTCTAAGGTCTCCTTGGAGTCTTCTCCAGGCCGAACAACCCTAACTCTCAGCCTACCATCACAGGGAAGGTGCTCCAGCCCCTTGATCATCTTCATGGCCCTCCTCTGGACCTGTTTGAGCAGGTCCATGTCTTTCTTGCTCTTGGGGCCCCAGAGTTGGACACAGTACTCCAGAGTGGAGTAGAGGGGGAGAGTCACCTTGCTTGACCTGCTGGTCACATTTTTTGATGAAGCCCAGGATGCAGTTGGCTTTCTGGGCTGCAAGCGTATAGTGGGGTCTCATGTTCAGTTTTTCATCCACCAACACCTCCAAGTCCTTCTCTGCAGGGGTGATCTCAATCCGTTCATCACCTAGCCTGTATCTGTGTTTGGGATTGCCCCAGCCCATGTGCAAGACCTTGCACTCGGCCTTGTTGAACTTCATGAGGTTTGCAGGATCCTACTTCTCAAGCCTGCCAAGGTCCCTCTGGATGGCATCCCTTCCCTCCAGTGTGTTGACTGCAACACAGCTTGATGTCATCAGCAGATTTGCTGAGGATGCACTCGGTCACACTGTCCGTGTCACCAGTGAAGATGTTAAATAGTGCCAGTCACAATACCAGTCCTTGAAGAGTGCAACTCATCTCTGGTGTCCACTTGGACTTTGAGCTGTTGACTGCAACTCTTTGAGTCTGACCATCCAGCAGTCTTTGTCCACAGGGTGGTCCATCTGTCAAATGCATGTGTCTTCAGTTTAGAGACAAGGATGTAACATGGGATGGTGTCAGATGCTTTGCACAAGTCCATGTAGATAATGCCTGTTGCTCTTCCCTTATCCACCAGCGCTGCAGTCCCATTGCAGAAGGCCACCAAATTTGTCAGGCACGATTTACCCTTAGCAAAGCCATGTGGGCTGTCACGAGTTGCTTCCATCAATACCTGCTTTACATGACATGAATTGCTTAACTCGTAGACTGGCTTTGGTCTTTCTTTGTGAATTTCTAAAATTTCTCTGGGTTTTGGAGAACTTCAGAATAAAAATAAGAAAAATCTTTCCTTCTGGAGCCTTTGCAGGTTTTTTCCTGTCTTATTACTTGTTAGTAGGAGTTGTCAGAAAGTTGTAGTCTCCAAAAAATGTTCAGCTATCTTCTTACAGTTATCTTTTCCAGGCAGCTTAGCAAGGTATTCTTCAGATATGTTAAAGCTCTGCTAAAAGGTCTTTTGGAAGACTGTAACTTGAACTTGAGAAAGAATGAGAAAGGCAAAGAAACATTGTCACTTCTGTTAAGATGCTCCATCTCAATCACTTCAGCGTATTTTCTTGCTGTGTATCACTCCTGTTTGAACTTCAGGAGTGATTCTTGAAAACTGAGTAGCACTGATCTAGTGTTGCTAGCAGTCTCAAGGGTGGTAGGTGTAGGGTTTTTACCACTGCTTACTGTTTCGACTTGAGCTCAGTAACATGAACATGTCACCTGTTTATTGGAAGTCCACTTCTGTTGTTTGTAGTGGTGCTTGTTAAAAGCTGGACTTTACAGAATGCTTTCAGTGTGATGTCCACGCTCTTAGAATGATTAATGTGAGTTCTGAGGTTTAACACAACTTTACAATCTGATTTGCTAGTTGTTTCCTTCCATATTGCTACAACACCATTCTTCTCCAGTGGAAATCACAGGTAGTATATATAGTTCAACTCTATTTGCTGCTTCAGAGCAAGCTGAACATGGCAGTTGTCGCTGAAAGGCCTAAGAACTATTCTTTTGTTTGTTCTAGTGCCACAACAAAAGTGTCTTTGAATACTGGACTACTTGGGTACAGGTTATACATAGATTTAATTAGAATGACCATATTTTGAGTTGCAGGTATATCTTGAGAATGGAAATGTTTATATGCTGTCACTACCAGAATTCCTTTACTTGCTGTTATTGTTTGGGGCAATGTTAGCAACCTCTGACCCCCTCTGGGTCACTCACATCTCTTGAAATGGTGCAGATACTATTAGCAGTTTATTAGCAGTTTTAGATGCCCTGTGTTTGGTTTCCTTTTTTATGAAGTGCTGTTTACTATTGGTGCTAGTTGTACTATTCTGGGATTAATAAAATATCTGGAAAATGCAAATTACATTTTTATTAATACTGTTAAGAGCACTGAATACTAAATTATTTTTAGAAATTGGTGTAGTGTGTGGTTTCAGAAATATATCTAATGTGGAGATTTGAGATGAAAGGAGAATGTGAGCAGCATTTTGTGGAGAGAGCCTTTTTAATAAACACTTGCTTTATACCTACTGTAAGTATGGTTTCAGTTTTACTGTTGAAATGTAGGGCTGACAGTATTGGCAACACGTATTCACAGACTGTGAAATATAAATATGTAGTGTGCTTTACTTGCTAAAAGTAAAGTTTGTCTTTGGTGTTGCAACTCTGTCCGTGGGGGTATTTTCTCTCACTGAGTTTCCTCAGCCAGACACAGTTTATTGTTGGCCATTTGTTCCATTTTAGAATGCAGCTGATGTGTCTCTTGGTGTGCTACCAACCAGTTCCACATGCAGAGGACTTAATAAATCCCGGGGGTTTTTAAAGATTTCTTTCTCAAGATCTGTGTTTTTTGTTAAATACAATGTTTAAAATACTTTTCTCAAAGTTGGGGGCATAAACAGGATGTTCTGTCATCTACCAGAAGACCTGTCTTCGTAAGCCTAGTAGAAATAGATCTGCACTTGTCCAAATTTAGCTGATCTTGAACGAATAGTCTCAAATACATGCATGTGTACATACGTGTGAGCACTTCTATCCATACATAGACATGCACAGTGTTAGTTCACTTACCCTTTAGTAAAACAGCGTAAGAGACTTAACAAAGCTTTGCAATATAAAAAATAAGTGTAAAGAGCAGGCTACACATGTATATAGTCGTTTTAATTTTCTGTAACTGCTTAATGAAAGAGTTCTGTTTTGCTGAGGAAGAGGATAGGTATGTTTTTTAAGTACATGACCTTTTCATTTGGTTTGTGAAGACACAGTAATGTAAGTGGTAATTGGTACTGCTAGCAACATAGTTCCATCTGTTTGAAAGCAAGAGTTGTTTTGATTTCTAGCCATCATCGTCATGCTTTTTAAGGCAGGGACAGTATATAATGTTACAGGTTTCTAATCCTCAGTAGTAATCTAGTGTTTACTTCTAAAATCTCTTAAGAATAATTTAAATATTTTTTTACATCTTTCTTGACATTTGTCCTTTTGTTAAAATTACTGACAGTTTTTCTGACATCTAGGGAAATGGTGGCATGATTTAACAAATAGATTTGAGGAATAGATCAAACTGTCAGCCTGGCCTCTGCAAAAATGTGATGACTTCAAGGCTCTGAGTACCAAAGCAGTTCTCTGCAATATTGGTGTGGGGGGGGTGGGAGTTGAAGGGGATGGTTGAAGCAATTCCAGCAAGTGTTATACATTCTGTATTTAAAATATATTTGTTGGTTATTTTGAATCTTAACTTCCTGAAATAAGCAACATAGATTAGAGGTGGGAATTAATATTGTAAAAGACTTGCTAGAAAGCCAGATAACTATTAAACTTCATATAGTGTCTGTTCTTTTCTTACAATAGGCATGGGCAATTTGCAATACTTTTTAATGATCAGCTGGTAACTGGTTGTTCCCTGTTAAGTTTGTTTGCATTTCTTTTTCCAGTTTTGTCACTGATAGTATTTCCAAAGTTGGCTGATTGGCTTGTTCAGTATGAACTAGTTTAATGTATACTGAACGCTACTTGCTCTTTCTCCTCAATTTCTACAACTACTTTGCCCTGAGAATTTAATTTCTCATTCAGCTACAAACATACTGTTTTTTCACACTGAAGCTCCTCCTTACTCATCATTTTGTACTTTGCTTTTATACCAAAGCCCATGTATACATACCAATATCATTTCGATCAGGCTAATTTTCTGTTTAAATATAACCATTGATACTCAGTTGTTCCATATGCTGTGTCTACCAAAAGTCTTTCAGTCTCTGTTAATATCTACATGAATATTTTAATGATGTTCATATGTTCAAGCACTCTGTAAGAGTCGTTTAATGGATAGCTGAATACATACTAAAAGGTGACTACATGGTGAGGAGAAATATAAAAATGTGATTATAATGAACTAATACTATGAGTCTATTAATCAAACAACTAAAAGGTGTCACCTACTCATGCACACAGCTCTGTTATTGCCTTAGCGGAGGACATTAACTAAATTGCAATGTACCTTAATACTGTTTGGATGGTAGTGGCACTCAACCCCAAATTACTGCTAGCTCAGCCACTTTTGCTTAGTGGTGCAGTTAATCTTAAATACAGCTTTGTATGTATTTTAGAGACTAAAGAAAAGAAAGTAACTATTACTGGCCTTGGAAGTATAAAAATTGGTATTAGAATAATTTCTGTCACATGAAATGCATTTTTCTTCAAAAGTTGCAAGGCATTACTTTTAATCTGAGAGTACTTAGGCAAAGCAATTTTCCGTACCAAAATCAAAATATGGAATCTGCACATTATTATGAGTTCTTCTTCAGTGTTAGTTTGTGGTGACGAAAGAGCACTAATGCAGCCACTGGTTTCGTTTAATCTGCAGAACTAGTACAACTTTCTTGCTTTGTCAGTATTGAAAGTAAATGAAGTAGTGATGTAAGCACTTTTATTTGTCTTTTATTTCTCTTATTTCTGAAAATCTGTGCAGTATCTCAGAGTAAGTATTCTAATCTGATGAGACTTGTTGTCTACTATTTCTGAATTATCAGATATGCATGTAGAATGTGTTGTATAAAGGAAACAGAGCAGAGAGAGAGGTTCTGTGTGTGAAAGAGGACCTACCTTAGATGATTTAGAAATTACATTATACACAGGGTCGGGAACACAGACCAGACTAACAGAGGGCAGTTGCAGTACTTCGTACAGTTCCTCCAGAACAAATACCTTGGATAGACAGCACAGTTGGTCTCTCTCTGCTATGAACTCCAGTCAGAGGGATTCTCAGGTGAAAGGATTCTTACTAACAGAGAATCCACTGTAGTCCTTATTGTTGAGTATTAGCATCCTGACAAAACGAGAGCCATATATGCTGAGCATTTTATTTTTCAAGGTGATTTTCCCTCCAGCAAAAGCTCAGTGGAGGATGCTTAACAGTAGCCTTTCAGCTAATTAGCAAAATACTAGCAGTTATTGGAAGTATATTTGCAACTGAAGTAAACTGTTTTTCTTCTCTTCATTTTAAGTGCATTACAGAAGCAGGTGTGTTGTATGATATACATACCGAAACAGTTAAAATCCTTGCCTTTCAAGCAAATTTATAATGGCTTTATTTAAATTTCTGCATATATTTTAAAGACTGAATGGTAATAAAATGTAGTGAAATGCAGCTTTCTCCTTGATGTATCGGGAATAGTCAGTTTGCAAGTGCTTACTTCTGGAAACCTATCTGGGTGAAAAACAGTATTCTCTTATCTAAGTATGCTTCTCTTTAAAATAATTGTCTTCAATTTATTACACCTAGTTATTAATCAGCATTCTATTTATAGGCAGGTTTTGCTTGAATGAATATTGATATTTATACTTATATAACAATCCAATTAAAAATGAGTAAGCTGAAGTACTACACTTGCAGCTTAGCAACCTCATCAAGTCATTATTTGTCCTCATTTATTAGAATTGCTCTTTTTTATATACTGACTTAATGTAAATCAGAGTAAATAGATACTTTGAAATCAAATACAGGTTAATCAGAATGTGAAGATTAAATTATCCAGTATGATGCCCTCCATTTGCTCTTAAAGTTGCTTGTTTATATGTGGTTTATATATAGCATTTATATGGAATTCTGGGGTTTGCATAATTTTCTTTATTCTATAATTTAAAATTTTAATTATAAAAACAGAACTAGAATTATTTTTAAATGTTTGTAGTAGATGTTTTTAAATGTTGTAGATTTTTGTGTAGCTGGAAATTGCAGAAGTCCATAGAGCAGTTTACGTATGTGCAGGTGTTCCTCCTCACTTCTTGCACACTTGCCATCATTAGAAATCTGAGGCTTACTTGCCTGCTTCTCCAAATCGATTTATGCCTCAGAGCAATGTTCAGAAAAACAGTCTCAATGTCACTCAGCTGGAGAAGGCTCCTTCTAATGCTCATGAGGAAGGACTACCATAGTTGTGCCTCAAAAAGTATTACTTCTCTGAGGAAAAATCTTAGAGAAGTTTTGGTTGTTTCGGGGGATGATTTTTTTTTTTTTTTTTTTAGCTTGGAACATCCCTGCTTATAACATCAATTGTGGACTCCAAAGGAAAAGAAAGTTCTACATGAACACCCACATATGTAGCATGTCAAACTTTAGTCATTGTTGTAGTGACAAGAAATCTGTCCGCTTGACAGAGATGTCAGTGGGTAAGGTGTGAAGCGAAGTTGTTACTTCTCAGTACATACCCTAGACTGAGAAACCTGCATGGCTCCATCTTAATTGACCTGCTTTCAGGAGAGCTTCCATGAAAGACTAAAACATTTTTTTAAGTCTTTATGCCGCATTTAGAGTACTTCTCTGCCTGGTCATGAACAGGAAAATGAACAACAAATATTAGATTACTGATTGAAGTTCATATTAAAGCATCTTTTACAGATGAAAAAATTTCAGTAAAATTTTAATTTTACTGATATTCTTGTATGTTTTGTTTTATTTTCTCTACAGATGATTCAGGCCATCAGGACTCTCGTTGAAAATACAGATAGCTTATATGAAAAGATAGTACAGTGTCAGAAGGCAGGTAAGTACAAGCTGTATTTTTAAAATGTTACAAGGAAACTGCAGTTTTCTTTATTTCTGAAAACTTTTCATCGAGTTTATTTGTTCAACTGTACAAAAAACCCCCAAACAACCCAAAACCAACAAAACCCAACCAACCAAGATTATTGTAATTTTGGCATGTACAACAACAGTGAAAAGGACATTTCAAATGATAGAAATCAAAGATCCATAAAATCACAGCTTGTCTTTAGAAATCATGGCCATTTTATATACGGACGGTAGCTTGTCAAGGTAGTTATTTCCACAAATGCAAACATAGGATTAGAGAAAAGAATTATCTTCCTTCACAGTGAAAAATTTTACATTTAATCTGATCTCCCTTTTTACTATGTGAGAACTTTTCCTCTGTTGTCATGGTAGGCTTAATGACTTCAAAAGCCTTGGTGAGGTACCTTGCCTTCTGATAATGACATGACAGGAGTTCAGATACTTCATCTCCACGTTTCTCTAGATCTATTGGACAGATGCCCTCTGGTTTTGCTGATTTGTTAATATTTTATCTGTTTGCAGTAAAACTGGTTTTGCAGTCAGTTACATGTATTTTCTGTGCAGGCTTTTCAGACCACATGGATGTAGAAGGCCTGGTTTTTTAAACTTTGTTATCACCTATTGGTCCTACAGATTCTCTGGAATTTTTCCTGTTTCTGATATATACATATATTTGAAACATATTGTGTAGTTAGTTGTTAATCCCTTCATAAATCATCTCTTTTTCACCTGATATATTGTAATGGTTTTCACATGTGAACTCAACTTTGACTTTTGAAGGTTTCCTTCTTTCTCTGAATAACATCTCCATCCTTGCTGTTTAATCATGCTTGTTTTCTTCTGGTCTTTCTAAGTGTTTTTTAAACAATGTTACAAATTTACTCAGGGTAGTGATGCATCACATTTTGCATCAGAAATAGGAGGTCTGCCAGAGAGTTAGTCAAAGTATCTCAACCATGTTTTCCGTGACTCAATCAGGACAAAAGCTTTTTATATACAAATATATTTTTATCTATCTCATATTCAGCATCCTGTTGCTCTCATCATCTTCCATGATATTCTTCCATTCTTCAATCTGTTTCTCTGCTCTCCTATAAATTTCAGTCTCTTTTCTTCATTCTTTTTTCCTGAAAAGAAAAAAAGAATGCTCTTCCACCCTTACCCTTCCTTTACAGGGTCTCTTCTGTTAGCAATGTCTTCCAACTCAGATCAGCAGCAGGCAGTCTTACTCGCTCTGAATTTTTAGATCTTCCCTTTATTCACAGCACACATGCCTCAGACTCTCTGAACTTTAATCAAACCATAGAACTGTCAAAATACTTGAAAATTTTAATTCATCCTGTTTACTTCAAGCTGTCGAACATAAATAATTATCAATACCATGAGCAATGAAATATTATTTCACGTTTTATTGGTATATGCAGAGATTTATCTAAAATACCAAACTCAAAATAGATCATGCTGCCACAAGGAGCATTGTCTTCTAGACTTGGACACTTACTTCTTGCATGATCTTCCCATTTTTTGTGGTGATAGTGTGCCATATTTTTTTAGCTTCATCAGTGTCTCAAGCAGTTTGGATCCTTGGTTAGAGATAAGGCGAAAAGCTAATTTCCTATTTTGCCTCGTATTTCATATTCATTGCACTTCAGAAAACTTTGCTTTCTACTGACTCATACAGATTCTGGTAAACTTCCATATGTCTGATTTTCTTGAGTCTTACAACATTATTTTACATCAAGTGCAGCTGGGTCCACAAATCCTTTGTTTTAGAATGCTAAACATTTAAAGCCTATGCTAAACAGCGAAGATTTTGATCTTACTTAAATGAGAAACCTCCAGCATGGTGACATAAGCCTAAGTATGGATTATGTAATAGATTCTGCTATTTAAGGCAGCTTTAGCCCTGAAGGGTCAAGGTACTTTTTAAGATGAATGAGCTGAATTGAATTACTTTTTAATGTCAGTGGTTTTCAAAGATTTTCTTATGACTAATTGATCTCATGATTTCAGTAGATGCTGCTGTCTTTAATTCTGAGTAAGAGATTATATGTTTCTTGAGAAGGAAAAAGAAAAATTATGCCCTTATCTGGGCCTTTTTGTTCTGTAGCTCAAACAGTGAAAAGCTGCTGAAATAAGAAATACTCAAGCTGTCAATAAGCAGTAAATTTTAGGTGTCGTAGTTTTTAGTTGACCAGGCTCATAAGAGAATTCTGTTAAATGGACAAAGTGGACTCATTGTGTTAAACAGTTTTCTAACTTAAGTTTAATAATAAGACTTTTGGCCTCCTTTAAGTGCAGAACTAATTTTAAAATAAATGTATCGTTACTTCTTACTTATGTTGATGGCCTATTGAATAAGCAGAGATACGGTTCTTGAGATGGCCCTTTTCAGAATTCAGTTCTTTGCTATTAATATTCTTTAAGAACATTAAACTGCAAATTTATCATTTTGATTCGTTAAAATTAAACCCTATCTAAAAAATCCTGTTTTCTTCATATCAGCTTATTAATTTCAGCTCAACTCATTCTGCTCTTAATTAAATACGTATTTAAAGAATTTTAGACACATTAACTAATGAAAAGATACGGAAACATAATATTGCTTTGGTTCCCACTGTACTCTCATTCTTTAACAGAATTAAGAAAAAAATCTCCAAAACTTAAAAATGATTGCAGTGCCGTTTATTTTGTTGCTATTAAGCCAGCTAAAGATTCTTCAGGAAAACAGAATGTAGGTGCTAAAGGGAATTTAAAGATAATCCAGACCATCCCCTTAATCTGTTAAAGACTAAAATGCTCCTGTATCTTCTCTAGAGTAAAGACATTGAATGTCCAGGTAACGTTACCCCATTCCTAACCTCCGTTGTACCCAACTCATGTAATTCTTGTACTTCTCTCTTGAATCATCCAGTGCATCCTTTTGCTTTAAAACTTACATAATGCCTGAGCTCACCACTGGTTAAAAGAGAGAACCACAGTTTAGGAATTCATTTTGGTGTTCAGCAGTAGACACCAAATACATGTAATATTCCAAGTATTCATTAAATGATTGGGGGGCAAATTATGAACACAGTTTGCTGGCGACAATTATTGAACAGAATCACATGAGATATGACTGTGGTGAAATGGTACAGAAGGATCTTGTAACACTGGGAATTACAAAACAATGTGTGAAATGTAACATCTGTAAAGGTAAATTAATGTGTGTAAACTAATGCGGGGATAAAGTATTCTTGGCAATACCTGCAAGAAATGATCTCTGAGGTTCCTGTGTAAATTCAGGAAATGGCATTATTGTACACAGTCTAATGGTGTCAATTTGCTGATCATATAGTGCATAAATATGCATTCCATCACTGCATACTGCTAATTCAGATTCCTTTTTTTTTTCTGTATGGTTTTAGAGGTATAACATTCCCAAGTCATGGGTCCAGCAAGAACTCTTGTTCAGTTTCTTCTGGCATCTCAGCTACACTATAATTTTGTCTGAGTTTGACCATTATAGTTTCACTTTATGTACGTCATTTTCCTGGCTATTGTTTTGATGATGCCTCTCCCTCCATTGGCCTTTCTTGTGTATGCTCGTTCGGTAGCAGGAGTTTCCAATTCCTGATAGATTGTCAGCCATCGTCATGCTTTCTATCATGTTGTCCCACAGGCTCACTGTAAATGTCCATCAGGCTACTTCCTTTGAATTGGTTTTTGAAATTATCCCACAAATATAGCTAGATTGACACATGTCCTCCTACCACCTTAACCAAAATAGTTTTCATTGCTTCCTTGTACTCCCCACTTTCTTTATCCATCTGTTCTCTTTTCTCCTCATACTTAGATTCTAAGTTGCTGGAGCAGGGACTGCCTTGTTCCTTCCATCTGTACAGTGACTAAACTAGCAGGAACTTTGTTTATAAAATAATGTAAGTAGTAAAAGACATAAAATGAGTACATTTTCTAACATGTACTCTAAAGCAGTCATTCAGCGGTGTCAGAAACAGAATATAGTTTCAAGGAACAGAAGACCCAGCCATTCTGGATGCTCTCAGTGATAAACACAGTGCATATACTGGAAAAATGTTATGACTGAGCTGCATGCAGAAAAAGATTAGGATGATGTCTGTACAAGCACTGCCAATAGTTATTGTAGTTGAAAATTAAAGTAATAAAATCAGTTTTGTTCAAGTAGCTATGACTCTCAGTTCCTCACTGCTGCCACTTAAGCTTTTCAGCAAAATGACACATTTACAGAGCTTTTCTTTTACTATCTGTTCCTGTTAGTTGCATTCTAAATTGGTATTTGACTTAGACACCAAAAGAAAGCATTTAAGAAGCAGAAAAAATAATATTCTATGTCATATGTTATGTACAAATTTGATAATCCATTAATATGGGAAAAGAAATTGATACAATAAAATCCTGAGGAGCACTTTTGACATGTAATTGAGTTGAAAGAAAATGACTATATTAGTTGTTCCCAATTTTTCTATAGTTATCCCTGACTTGAAAGAGAATTCGCGGTGTTCATGGTATGGGTGCCATGGAAACGAGTTTAGCAGAGCTTATTAATCCATTTCTCGTGAAATATTGCCACTCATTGGCAAGTGTTGACTTTTGATTAGTAGCCACTGCATTTAAACTATGGCTTCATATGTAGGAAGTGAAGAAATGCTACTTTTTCTGTTACTGTTGGACTTCATAACTGCCCAATATTTAATGTGTTTGCATCAGTAGGATGTGCTGATCTTTAGATGAAATCTTAGAATTGGATCCTTTACTGTATTTTTCATGAGGTCCACTATTAAAAATGACCTCTCTCAGCCGGTCTCTGTTCTTCTAAAATATCTGCTTTTCCCTGTTTTCTTCTTGTTCCCATTTTTTCGAAGCCAGCTATCAGATTGTTTTAACTGCTTTCTCCACGACTGACACAATGTAATTTTGAAGGTTTATTAGCACAATAGGCTGTCTCTGATAGTTAAGCTATGGTGTCAGTAAAGGGCATAATCAGGGCAAACCTTTTCTTTATATGTCTCTTAACTTTCTTTCTGTATTCACTCCATCATTTTAGCTGGGGTTTTTTTCTTTCTTTTTTACTTTATCTCCTCCATTTTTTCTATATTTTTTTCTTCCTATTTGTCCTTCTTCCAAGCAGCTCCACTAAGTATCTCCAGGTGCACCTTCACAGCAGCTCAGGTTATACTATTGGTGAATAGATGATTGGTCTGTTTTTCAAAATCTGTCTCTCCTTGGTTATTCACACCTAGGTCCTACACCTTATTTTTCATACGTTGCTCCCCTTACACAGCTCACTGTAATAGCTTTGATGGTGGTGGTTTTTTTGGGAATCTGACATATTTTGCACAAGGGTGGATGGTTTCTAGGAGACATGTCCCATGATTCTAGATGTTCTTAATGTTCTCACATGCTGCTCCCAGGGCAAACGCTTAAACTAACAAAGACTGTTGTTCTCCTGAGTTTGCCCCATCACATGAAGCCTTTTCACCCCTACTGTTGGTGCAATTCTAGCCCAATAAAATATCAGCTCATATTAGTGATGACTATCTAAAGCTGCGTGTTCAACTTTCAGCAATCTCAGTGGGCAAAAATGAATGGAAAATTCAGTTATGTACTGGAAATCAGAATAAAGTTGTAAGAGGCTAAAATAGAATTCTTGGTTTTAAATAGCCTTTCCCAGTACCAAGGTATTTACAAAATTACTCTCGTAGCTTGTAGTTCCTATGTTTTAGCAGTTGGCCTTGTACCAGCTAAAATTATTAAGAGGCAAGATTAATGATAGCTTTTAAGATAGAGAGAAGGATACTAGAGTGCACAAATACAGCAGACGTTTTAAGTGTTAAGATTGGTTCAAAGGCTTCACTGTTATCCTAACAACAATCTAATCCAAAACAGTAGGAAAGGATGAAGAGTCTGTTTATTCCAGCATAACTAGTATAACAGATGCTGACTGACACTAACCAACAGTTCCAACGTATCCATAGACAGGGGTTAAAAACAAGCAGAGTTAGCGGAATGTTACAACTAGTCTGGTTGAGAGACAAATTTTGTGTATTATTAGCTGAGGCGCTGAAAACCTGAACAGGCGTTCAGATACACACTCCCCTTCTTCATATTTTAAACAATATCAACAAACAGTAAAAATTACTAGTTGAGGAAATGACTTTGGGTTTAACTAATTGTGTTGATCAGGCAATTTGAAAGAAAAAGGTACCCAACTTCTCTGGAGTAGAAGGTGATATTAAAGAAAGGAGAAGTTACATTCCTGTGGAAGGCAGGAGAAAATAACTACTATTGCCAGTGAACAATGTGGGCTTAGGATGATCTGAAGACTGGGAGAAATTACAGTGTACCATGGTTCCATGTCTTTATTAAATCTGCTTTCTAGCTTAAAT
The DNA here is from genome assembly GCF_000710305.1 of Buceros rhinoceros silvestris. NCBI lineage: Eukaryota > Metazoa > Chordata > Aves > Bucerotiformes > Bucerotidae > Buceros > Buceros rhinoceros. The sequence continues at coordinate 13,798 of NW_010430839.1, forward strand.
AAAATCAGGATCTTTTTTCGTTAGGCTTTCATTGGCCTGTGTTGAAGATCAAGGTTGATAAATAAAAGATGTCAACAGCAATCTGTGGAGAAAATCCTCTCTCTTGTAGCTCTGTGTTTCTGCCCTATAATGATGGCATGAATTCTTTCTCATACATGGTAATGGCTTAACTTCACCCACAGTCAGAAATATAGTCTGTCTTCACAGAGAACTGTCCTTGTGAATGAGAACTTTCCCTA
>NW_010430839.1:14118-15099 GCF_000710305.1 Buceros rhinoceros silvestris
CCCTACATTGGGGGTGAAATACCAAGAGCATTCTTTTCAGATAAGATGTTCTAATATGTGAAGGCCTGGTTTTCTCTATATAGTGTAGAACTGCAGTTTGGAGGTACACAAAAAGTCTTGATGTGTGGGTTTTATATGTTTTGTACCTTGGTACACTTTGTTGACTTTAGTGTCTAGAAGGTTAATGTCACGTGGGAGTGTTCTTTAAAGTGAGGAAGATGTAGCTGGTTACTCAACTCGTGCAAGTAACTGAGTTTTAAGAAAATCAAGGCCAGATGTCACATATGTCTTCTTTGTACCTTCCTAACAGCGTAAGCTTGTTGCTGCAGGTACTTTGAATCTCTTCTGACAGTGGTTCATAAAGAAGTTGGTGACATCTTTCTTCATAAGTGCTTCCCCAGCATTAAAGGAAATGTCTTATACTGAAAACTGAACTATTGTGATTGCGTATGGAACTGGATGAGTCTGGATTGGAAGGCTGAATATTAATTTAGTCTTTGCAGAGAGGATGACTTTCAGCAGGCTGTTATGCCATTGTCATCGGGGATATTGGGATAAGAAGGTTATCTCAAGCATAGAATTTTCTTTGCTACTTTCGAAGAAATTCTGATTTTCTAGTTAAGATATAAAATGTTTTGGGTGACTTTAGTGGGAAGTAGGTGCCTGGAAGTACTTGGGGATCCTTGTTCCTCTTGAAACTCTGATTTTGAAGTTAGTAGTGATCTTTAGATCAGAGGTGCTCTAAGTATTATTAAAGCTCATTGCATATCTTTGTGTGAAAAGTGTTCTGTAAGCAAAGTATATGAGAATTTACAAATATAATGACACCTGTTGCATCTCTACCATGATTTATTCGGCTTCTGTTGATGTGATCTGGTTGCCAAACTCCCAGTCATGTTTCTGATAAACTTCATTTTAAAGGAAGTTTTTTGTGAGGTTGAAATACCAGAGTGTCGCGGTTTGAGGAGGGGGGCATTTTCC
>NW_010430840.1:0-2927 GCF_000710305.1 Buceros rhinoceros silvestris
AACAGCCCCCCCTTTTTCAAACTGCGACACCATCCAAAGAGGAAAAATAACACACTGTCCAGAGACCATGAAATTGATTTTATGCATTTGTTTTAAAGAGAAGTTTCATTCTTTTCCTCATGCTACATCTGTCACTGAGAAGCTGGCATCAACAAGTAGGCCTGGCCATCAGATGCTACCTACGTTGTTTATATCCTTCTGTCTAGAAGGTTGTCCTTGCTAGAAGGCTGTACTGTAACCTCTTTGTGCTTGATGGAACAGAAATTCACTTTAAAATGTCAGAAATAGTACTATCCCAAGTATAGCTCCAGTACAGTGTTGTTCAGAAATGCCGGATGTGGCAATGAAAACCTTTTTTTTTCCTACTATGAAATAGTGCGTCTGCAATCTTTAGCTGTGTGTCTGTAAGGCTAAGCATTGGCTGTAGAAATGGAACAGCACCTGGTCACTCTGCCTGTGCTGCCTTTCAAAGGTGTTGAGATGGTTGTGGTTATCTGGTGATACATGATCATCAGACCAATTCTGTGGAAATGGGTGTTTCAAAACATTGCTTATTTGTTCATTTCATCAATTCAGAAACACGTTGAGTTTGGCTGACGCCAGTTGTGCTATATGCTTTGGTAGCTCCTGATAATTTCTCCAGGCATAGAGGATCTGTGATAATAATTTCTTTTCCATCTTATTGCATTTCAGCCCTCAGCTTCCAAATACTTGTGCTTTTCCACATGGCGTGCTGGAAATGTGCTTCCCAATCTTCTGAAAGTTTGTGATCACTCTCAACACTCACGTCTTCCTATGAAGCCATTAATGTAGGAAGTTGAAGTTCTACAAAAAAATGGCAATAATGACTCAACTGCAGTTTATTACTACTCTCCAAAACTTCTCTCTGTTCCCTTTTTTATCCTTCCCATCATTTTATATGTGTTCGTGACCTTATTAATTGGGTATTGCTCACTTGAGAAAAGGTGCTTCCTCCCGGAGAAAGATTGCACCTTTGCCTGTTCCAGTGACAAAGTTGGGAAGCTGGGCAAAGTAAATAAAGCGTAATGCCCACTAGGTGGTTATCAATAATAATAAATTTCCTTCTTAGCTGCTTCAGCACAAGTTTCCACAGCATCTTCTGAAACGCCGAAGGTCAGGCACCAGTGCTCACAAAATCATGCTGCCAGTCACAACCTCACTGAGCCCTTTTAAGGCCAGCTAAGAAAGGGTGTTTTGAGTCTGTGAGTACAAGGTCCTTGTGCCACCTTCTCCTGCTACCCTCATCTTCCCTGGCTGACCAGCTGTAAACAGACATCTGTGAACTCAGCCAACACTCTTGCTGTGCTCCTGCTGGATCTTGCTTTTTCTTCTGTATTTATCCCACTGTCCTTGTGCTGACACTTCAGCGCAGTGCCATCGAGAGGGAGGTTTCTTTTGCTGTTTGAAGCACTTTCTGGCTGGTTGCTGCCTTTTAGAGGGAGTTAAAGTGGCCTGTAAATCAGGTATTGCAAGGCGTCTTCATCAATTACATGTTTTACTAAGCCCACAACTTCCATCCAGCTCTCAACTTTATATGGACATCACGATTGATATCGTACTAATGATTCAAAGGATGGGGTTGGTCTTGAAATGTTCTATCTACATAGTTGTTTTCTCCCCACTTCTTTTTAGTTTTAGGGGTTCCCTGTGCGTGAAAAATATTTATTAAGACCCTCACCTCCTCCTGTTTGATGTCTAAGAGTTTTGGCAGCAGTTTGTCGTGCGGTTTTCTGTCTGCATCAGTCCAGTGCTACATTTTTTTCCTTTGCTGATAATTTTGACTGAAATAGGAACTGTTTATGGATTTCTCCAAAGGGAAGACTTCAACTTCTCATAATCACCTTCCAAAATGAGTATCACTTTTGTTGTTTCAGTGACCTGTGATAGAGACATTGTTTTTACTTTAACTGGTGGCCTATAACAAGGGAATTAAACAGATTTCAGAACTATAGTTCAAATGTATTTGAGTGATGGAAATCCGATGAGAAACTGACAGTCAGAGAGTTCTTGGGGAAAGGTCACTGTTGACTTGACTTTCCTTCAGCACTCAGAGGACTGCCGCTTGCCAGATTTCAAGATTTTAGTTTAGAGAAAGCATGGAACTATGTTTAGGAATGGTGTGTTTAAAACAGCCAAGCAAGACAGAGATTTTGATGGCACTTGCCTGAGGTCACAAAGAAAGTCATTGTCAGAGACAGAGTATTGCTGCTGCAGGCTTTTGCTCAGGTTGGGCTGTGTGCCTCCAGTATAGAAATATATAACCTGGCCAATCTTGTCTCCACGGGGCAGTGTTGATACGACTAGAAAATGCTTCAGAGTTTGCAGCTAACCGCTAGTGGGGATCTCTAACTGGGCAAAATCTGTATCACCCAACCCCATGGAAGCTAACTGCAAGATGCGAGATTTCGTGATCGTATTGTTATCTATATTACGTTCCACCATGAAAAGGATTAAAATATTATCAAACCTGATTCTCCAAAATGCTATCAGGCATTTGAACAACATCACTCTTTAGCATGCAGAATATTTTTCTCACATGGATCTTGATTTCTCATCATTCTCAATTCTCTGCTGATTGTCACATATCATGTCAAGAACTAGCCCCATCTCTGACTGCAGCTATTCGTTATCAGCCCCTTTGCCTTTACCATTTCCATTTGTAATTTAAACACCCTAATTTAATAGGTTTGTCTCATTATTTTGATTAATCATATTAACTCATATTAATTAAGAGATGGATTTAGCTAATGACAGAGGTTAATGGAGTGAGTTTTCGCTTTCCCCTGGTTTTTTCAGGGAAGGGGGGACACAGGGGTAGGAGGAGAAAATAAAAAGAGAGACTTAAAAGAGTGAAAAAGAGAAACTGTTGGGGGGGGGGGGGGGGGGGGGAAATCTCAGTTAGCAAT
>NW_010430840.1:3052-13955 GCF_000710305.1 Buceros rhinoceros silvestris
GGGGGGTGTGGGTGGAAATCTCAGTTAGCAATCAGAAATTCCCTGCTAATTGAATGTCTGATTTTATTAATGATGAAATTTATAAAGGTCCTTAAGAAAAGAAAAGAATTTAGCCAGTTCAGCAGTTAAGTGTGAATATTAACTAACTCCAAGATAAAAGTTAAAATATCCATTTTCTTTTCTTCTCTTTCGTTCTTTAAATAAAAAGCTCTCTTTGACATTTCATCCCATTAGAGCGTTAGCTTCCTTTGCTATCCATTGCTAAGTGGCTGAAGACCGTGCAGAGAAAGAAATGTCCTGGCTGGCTCAAGAAATGCTGACCTTGGAGGGCAGGAAGTTAATACACGGATCATCACAGTGCTTATTTTCCTTGATGCTTGCTCTCTGATGTTGCTGTGGTAGGCGGAAGAAGGGTTCCAGCTTTGCCCCACACTCTGTCTGTGCTCTATCATCTTGTTTCCCTGAGGCTCAGGAAGAAATGAACTGCACACAGGAGCGTCAGATTCAGACTGTACTTGGTGTTGGTGCTGTGGACTGTTTTCCTCTCATCAAAGGCATGGTGAATCCTTTGCTTATTGAAGTCCCGCTGTGCCAGGGTCTCGTGGTTATTACTTGTGAGCACGTCCAGCAGCAGACTGCTCCTAATTTGTCTTTTTCCTGATTTGTACCAATGCTGTACAGGCATAAGATCCCATCTGAGGAGGAGAACACCTTACAGCCCTACAGCCCTTGTGCATCGTGACGGCAAGTCAGTGGAAAACTCTTTCATCCTGTGCTCCACGACACTTCAACTGACCTGCTTCAACGAACATTTGAAGAGAAAGCCATTCTGGAGCTGAAGCTGGTTGGCAGTGAATTGTGGGGTAACTGTGCGAGATCCCAAAGTAAGCAGTTAACCTTTCTCCTTACCAAAAAAGATTATTGTGACAGTGGTAACATTCCAATGCTAACATTTTTCGTGACAACAGTAACGTGGTATACCCAATAAAGGGAGGTAACTGTACAGGGAGCAAAACTGTTATTCAAACGCTGAATTAACAGATGTGAGCAAGGAGTGTTTATAAATTATCACAAATCTAAATCAAAAAGAATTAGAACAAGTTGTTTTGTGACCAAGCTGTTAAAAAGTATTTATGAGGGAACTTGACGTCTTTGTATATATTCTTCCAGAAAATGTTTCTGTTGAAATGTATTACTCACAGGTGCCTTATGAAAGGTAGCCAGTAAGGTTTGCAAGACCATGTTCCAGTTTGATGGGTAGTGCACCATCAGCCAAAGATTGTTTGACAATAAAAATACAAATTAAAACACCAAGAACATTTCCTGAGAGTTATTTAGGGAAATACCCCTTAAGTGTGACCAACTTTAGTCATTATATTAACTCATTAGAAAATTTGTGCCTCTTTACTATCCAGATTTCATGACTGTTCCTTGTTCTTAACTACTTTAAGCTAAAATTTGTATCACAGGCGGTCCCACGTGAGCTTTTAACTTCATCCAGCTGGAGTCCTTATACTTGTCTTGACTACCACTCAGAAGACATTTTAATATACATTCCAGAAGTCAATTACCTTTCGGTGATCTGTGATTAAATCAGCAGAAGCCTAAAGTGGAATTTTTCCATTATCAGTATTTCTGAGTGGATGAATGAAACAAATTTCAGTTCAAAAGGTACTACAGCAGTTGAAATCTGGTAGGACTGACTGACCTTTTTGTCTTTGATAAGAACATCAAAAATCAATTTTGCTTTTGCGGTGATGTTCCATAACAGGTGAAAATACAACACATTTCAACATTGTTTGCAGCATGAGAATGTTGACAGTCTGTTTCTATGATGTCAGAAAATACGATAAAATCAACATCCTTTTTTGTTGTTTGCTTCTTTTCCCTTTGCTCAGTTATGCATAAATCAACTAGGGAGTGATTTCGGTGCAAAATTACAGCTGACCTGCACAGTGGAGAAACGTGAGGTCGAATGACCCGTTTGGTGTTCCCAGTCTAGTATATTTTGGGTTGCATGTGGAAGTATAAGCATGTAGGACTTGCGTTTGAGAAGCGTGAGGCTCCGAAGAGAGAGAACTCTAGGTGTGTAACATTAAGGGACTTGAGAAGTAGGTGACTGGAAGCATCTAAATGCAGCCTGACATTATGAAATGACCCAACAAAATTTCACTAAATTGGGAATTAGAACAATGCAACTGGCAGCACGTTTTCGTTCAGAGAGCTAAGGTCTTGTTCACGCAGGGAGAGCCTCTCAGGCAGACTGTCTCTGCGGAGTCTCTGCACAGTTACGGAATATTCCTAAAGCTCTAGCCTCTGAAATCCTGCTCTCCCTTGAAGAATTATCGTTTTATTAAAAGCATTTGAAGCTTTTATCTCAATAAAAAAGCTTGAAGCAGTAGAGTGTTAAAAGCTTAGAAAATTTAAAAGCCTGATATGAAAATCTAATACGTGTATATGCATATATATATAAAAATGTATATAAAAGACAACAGTACGTAATGATGTTTTAAGACAATTTGGGGATTATTTTGGAACCTGACTCAAATTTGAAGTCTTTCATTTTGCAAAACTGTCAATGATTTCAGTGAGGGCTCGGATGGACAGAGGACACCAGATACAATATATTCACTGTGGGATTGTGGGGACTGGACCGCTCCTTTTTGGAGACTTTTAGTGGATATTTTTTGCATTAATATATGGCTAAATGTGAAGTTTGAATATAAGAGATTGACTTCAATTTTTTTTCATAATCCCTTTCTTGAGGTACAGTGTTTTTTTATTAACAGTAGGCATACAACCAGAAATTTGCATAGTGTAGAAAAGTTCTAAATAGGCAAAAGCAGATTGTCATACTAGCCTCTGACTAAAAATAAGGATTTGTCCCGGTTTGAGCTGAAACTTCCTGGTTTGAGCTGAAACTTCCTTGTTTTGGGTAATGGACAAATAGAATTATTCCATGCAAATACGATAATTCCGCATTTAATTGGTTAAGAGAGTCAGGTGCAATGTTACGTGTCAAGGCTTTAAAAACGCAGCAGCTCGGAGGAGGTCTTTGTTAAGGTAATCGAGGAGTGGGTACCTCGGTCCCTCGACCCTTGACAGGATTAAAAAAAGATAACAGCACAGCAGAACTGTGTAGATATGATGTTTTTCTCAAAAAGAAAAAAAAGAAAAAAAGAAAAAAAAGAGAAAAATAAAAAAGAGCCATGGTAGTTTAATTCTGATTTTACTTGTGTTGAATTTGCACCAGACAGAAGTCAATGGAATTGCTGCACAGTGTACAGTAGCATGAGGTTAGAACTGAGTCCTAGGTCTTAAAATATTACGTGTAAGTGTACACACTCTTATTTGTGGGCACACTGTATCTCTTTGTCTAGACATATTCAAGTGTATATATTTCACAGGTGCTGACTGCATCATTCACTTCCAAAACCCACACGCATTCATTTTCATAACTTTTTGTTCTATTACAATATTAATGGGACTATCAACGGGAAAGGACAAGAGGAGCATTTTTAATGTTTATCTGACAGTTGCAAATTCACTTGAGGTTGTTTACTGGGATCTGATTGTTGGCAAAGAGGAGTAGGAAAGGCAGCAAGATGAATGGGATCACGGGAAGAAGAGGTGTATTTATGGGTCCTCTTAGCACCATCTAAGAGTAATGAAAAGTCCTGCCTTACCACTCCTTTACCAAGCCTTAAGTTTCAAACAGCAAAAAAATGAGGGATTGTTCAAATTAACTTCTTTTTAATCCAGGTGGCCTATTCGAAGTGGAATGCGTTGCATTTAGATGTGTGAAAACTAGATTAAGATCTCACTGTATATGTTTCTTCTCATCCAACATTGTTTTCCCCAATGGGGAAAATGGCTGGATATAAGAGAGCCTTGGACTTGTGGATGAACCTGCAATATGATGTCAAGCTCTGTACCAAACTGCAGGTGGAGCTTGCCTTTTTTGACCTTTAGTTCTAGGACTATCCTAAGTGAGGCTTATTTGTTATGTGGAGAGCCGAACCTTTTCCCAATTTTGCTCTGCAGTTTTACAGACCTTAACTTTTACAGATCAGGCATTGCACCTCCCAATTTTCTGTGCTATAAACATCACCTCAGACCAAAAAAAAAAAAAAACCAAAAACCAAACCAAACCAAAAAACCCCCCAAATCCCCACAACACAAATAAAACCAATAAACAACATCTTGGACTTCCACTTGTCCTTTAGATTCATACTTGAAAATGTTGAATTATCAGTTTTTGAACTAGAAATGCAGAGAGCCTAACTCTTCACCAGTCAACATTTGAGAACAGAATAAAGAATTTATGGACTATAGATAACACAAAGATGGCAGAATAATGGCCTAACAGTACTGTGTTCATCTCTGGTCACCTCCGTCACAGATTACTGCAGAAATAGAAGAATTTCAGAGCTAGGTAGCCAGCTGAGCTGTTTGGAAAGACAGGCTGCTTCATCTTAGGTAAAGTCTCTTGAGAAGAGCATGGAAGTGTGAGGGGAAGGTTTCATTTTCCAGACAAAACAAATCCAAAGTAACTGGCTATGTAGGTTTGAACTGTTAATTAATGCTTCTTCCTGGGAATGGCAACTCGTGTGCTTCTCTTTCTGTTCACCTCGCTAGGCTGGGCTTTTTTGGTGGATAATGTCTCCGTTGATGCACCTTGACTGCCCCACTGTGAAGCTTTGATGAGGGCTTAGACTACTACAGAGCACTGTGGTAGATATTTTTTTTTTTTTTAGATGGAAAATACGAAGTTTCCACAGGAAGCAGAAACATTCCCCAAAACTGTAATTATGTCAAGGGTAATTAATTTGGGGAAAGATGCAAGAATTTTCAGTTGTCATTATGTAAAATAATAATTGCCATAGTACATGAATTCTTACTGTGTTTTGAAATACCAGAGTGAGGAAAAAATAAATCTGGAAAGGGGCAGATGCAAAACCCTTGTAAAGGAAATCAAACAGCTGTTCAAAATGGAATTCTCAGCTGTAATGGGTGGCTAGCGGTGCTTAATGGGTGGTAATCCTGGCATCTGGGGTTTTTTTGGCAAAGTAGTTCTCAACCAGAGCTAGACCCCTTTGTCCAGCAGCGTGTTAGAAATAGACATTTCACAGGTAGTGCACGGGGAAGACAGCTTGGGTGGACAAGGAGGGAATTTGACAATGAACTGGTAAAGCGAACCAGTGACCTCTCCAAGATGCTCTTGTGAGCCTGCCTGATCTGTGAGCATTTGGGTTGGATGGATTTGGAAGAGGTTTTCTTTTCTGGCACAGTCCTACCTTTTTTGGATCCCACTCTTGCCCTTTCTGGGGAGAGCATGCAGGCAGAGAATGTCCAATCATGTAAACAGTCCAGCTGCTTTGGAAACTGTCTTGTGGGACTGAAGGAGGAGGTGAGAAGATGCTTCCGTTGCTGCTTGTGCTGGGGATCCTGGAGAGACAGAGACATTGGTGGAGTCCACGTATTGCTGCCTGCTGACTCCACTCACTGTTTATCAATTGCCAGGACTCATTTCTATTCAGTATTATTTGGTTAATCACGGTTAGGTTCCTTGCAGTACTTAGGTTAATTAAAGTTGGGTATTCCCTGTTGCTACTGCCCCCAAAAGAGGGATCTGGTACTGACCCTGTTTTCTGCCTGCAACATCCAAATTTGAACTGGGACTAAGGCAGTCTGGACCGATACTTTATTAAATACTGACCCTGTTTTCTGCCTGCAAAATCCGAATTTGAACTGAGACTAAGGCAGTCTGGACCGATACTTTATTAAAAAAACAACGGAGCAGCAACCATATTGCATGTACCTTCATTGCCTAAGGCTTCCCACCACACTTGTAAAGCAATCTAGCCTTGGTGTGGCCCTGCTCGGAGACACTCCTACGCACTTTTACAAAACGGGCAGTGTAGGCTTAGATATTCACTTACCTCTGGGCTCTACACGCAGCTCTCTCCTACAGTGCCACTGCTGGCTGTCCGCCCTGAAAGCCAGAGCCTCTTTATTTGGAAGGTCTCTGCAGGAAAAGAAGAGTCCTACCTTTTAATTTAAAAGTGGAATTGTTGATGCAGTATCCACATGTCTATTAACTGACTTCTTGGGCCAAAACCACTGTAATTTCTCCCAAGTTTGCTGCACACTGGCCTTTGGATCCCAGTTTTTCACAGTACAAGAGCCTCAGCAAGCTGCCACCATAGAATTTACATCAGCAGAGCCTTCATTTCTGACATGCAACTGTCTACCTCCTCAGTCCCAGTTATTGCGTATTTCTAAGTGGCTTCCTCTGGGAAGGAGCTAGTGTCCTGTGGTCGTGAACACAAGCCTGTGCGCAGGGGACAGCTTCATCTACTGGGCTACGCATTAAACTTACAGCCCAGGACCCGTGTCTTTAGACAGCCTTTCCAGTGCAGTCGTCACTTCACTATCCCAGCTTCTTCCTCTGGGAAAAGGAATTCAGCATCCTCTTGCAAGGCAAGGGCTGATGAGTGCAGCTGACAGACTGGCAGTGAGAGGAAATGAAGGAGGCTCTCTTCTCCCTCCTGTCTGCACCCAATTTTATTTAGAGTCCCTGAAGTAAAAAGAGCTATTCGGGTGAGGGGATAGCTCACAGTCAAGGTGGCAAATTTTTTGTCACTCTGTGGAAATGTTTTTAAAAGTTGCCTGTATGGAATAAGGTAATAGATAAGGGAAATGGAGACCTGTTACTTGCTGAATTCTGCTATGCTAGAACAAGGTAATGCTCCACAGAGCTGACAGGAGGTTGGTTTAAAGCTGATAAAGGAAAGAGCTTTTGTGCCCGGCTGCTGAAGGCTCTGTGACCTGAGAGCACTAGCGTATTCGAAGAGGTACTAAGCAAATATGTGGACAACAGGTTCATTAATGGGTGCTAAAGAGAACAGGAGAATGTACTGCTACATGTCACAGCTCTGAAGGAAGAGATGTGCTGCCAGAGGAGGGTTTAGAAGAGATAGTACATACTTGCTTTATTTTGGAGTGTGACAGAAAACTGGTAGTGGCAGGACTAAATGTGAGGTGACCTGAGGACAGAATTACCAAAAGAGTTTGTAATCCCAGTGGTCTGCACAGGCTTTAAGAGGAAGCCACCTCTACTGGCCATGAGGGGGATGTAGCACCCAGTGCGTTGTTTCCACATTCACTGGGTGACTTATTATTTATGTGCTGCAATTCTCCTTAGCATGTCTTGGATCGGCTGGTAGATGAAACTACATGGACACGAATAGCATACCTCTGTGGGAAGGTATCTTCAGCAATGCTATGTGAGCACCAAGCCCAGAGCTTCTTCTGTGGCTCGGGAGGCTGGGGACAGACTGCGAGCTTTCTGCCTTTCCTGCCTTTTAAAAGGTCCCGTTAGAAATGAGCGTTGATGTGCCATAGGCTCTGCTGGGCATGCTGTCAGCAGTGATTCCCAGCTGAGTGACACGAGCACAGATGGCACCTACCCATGCTTCACGCTTATCCTGGAAGCTTGTTTCGTAGAATCATCCCAAGATGTTGAGAACAATTATGTTGTTAAATACAGGAATATTATTACAGTACCTTCATAGGTGTCTGTGATGCTGAAAGTCACATGCCTTCTGCTTGTGTGAAGTTCTGTTCTAAGCTCTTTACAAGCTAATGTCTCTCAGTTACGTCCATCTCTTATTAGAATGACCTCTGGTAGGGCACAGTGTGGAAATTTGGGGAGTTGTATCTAATGTATTTATGGTTACCTTTGTTCATAAAGTTACCTTTGTTCATAAAGTTACCTTTGTTCATAAAGTTACCTTTATTCATAAAATGCTTTGCGGGCATTTGTAATTTAACTTAAGATCATGTTCCTAAACAGAGAAAATGCTATATCTAGCTTGAAGGTAGGAAGTGAAGGTAAAAGGAGGCAAAGGGATTTACCCAGGTTTGCAGACAGAGTCACTGGGCATTGGTGGGCATTGACATCTCAAGTCTGGTGCTTGGCTTTGTGCCCTAAAACATGACTACATTGCTGATAGACTGGGGAATCACTGAATAAGAACTTGGCTCTACTGGGCATCAATAAAGGAACTCTCATCTGTACTTATTGGGGAAACAGCACTGGAGAGGGGTGTGTGCATGATGGGAAATAGGTGGCCAACTGTGGCTGAGACTTACAAAGCTGTACAAATTGGTGAATAAGTCTCTAGGTTTCATTGGGTGCTACATGAAATAATCTCAAGTATCAAGCTGAATTTAGCAGTACAATTTATTTGCACTGGATGTCAGGGGTGACAAACCATGTAAATGCAGTTATGTATTCGGGTCTATTGGTGGCTAATAAATGGAGTGCTTTGAGTACAACCTTCATCGTCATGGCTTGGCTTTGCGGACGAAGATTTGGGAAGGGCTTTACCCACGCTTACTGCAAGCGCGCTGATGGCTGAAAAGGCTTATTAATTCCTTAAAAGACTGGGTGCTAGAAGAGCGTACCTGGAGAAGGTGCGCTCTTTCCCCAGCGTCTGGTGCTATCTGTTGGTGAAACAGGATATCTGGTGTGATGGACCTTTGGTCTGCCTATTCTTATGAACTTGATAATGCACACGATAAAGCACATTCTTATGAACTTGATAATGCTATGACCATCAGTGGGAGCTATGACAAGATCCTACAGCAAATCCCACTTCCTTGCTCCGACCTTGCAGCACTCAGTGCAAAAGTCCAATTTCCTACATTCTAACAAGTTAATGAGTATCAGGACTTACCTGGGACCCGAGGTCCTGCTCCCAGAATCGCTGGCAGGGACTTGCTCAGCCCGTGATTATGCAAGTCTGTCCTGAACTAATATTCTGCACTGGTCTCTGACTATGCTGTGCTTGTGAGATTGCAGGGTTTCAGAGGCAGTTTAAGGCTGAGATCCTTCGTGTTGATGCAAGAGCTGATGTTAACATTGTTCTAGAATTTGACAAACATGTCGATTATAGACTATGGTCTGTAAGTGCTGTTACTGCAGTGCTGGTCACTTCTGTGACTTTGTTTTCCTGAATGTTGCTTCCTGACTCGTGAAGTAATCTGACATAACATCTCTTAGAGGTGACAGTGTTTTAAAGGGAGGTGCTGACTTTGTTTTCCTGAATGTTGCTACCTGACTCGTGAAGTAATCTGACATACATGTCTTAGAGGTGACAGTGTTTTAAAGGGAGGTGGATGCAAGAGCTGATGTTAACATTGTTCTAGAATTTGACAAACATGTCGATTATAGACTATGGTCTGTAAGTGCTGTTACTGCAGTGCTGGTCACTTCTGTGACTTTGTTTTCCTGAATGTTGCTTCCTGACTCGTGAAGTAATCTGACATAACATCTCTTAGAGGTGACAGTGTTTTAAAGGGAGGTGAAATGATTCCTATATGTGAATTCCAAGGCCTTTTTGAAATGAAAAGCTACATGTGCTTAGCTGAAGTAGAACATAAGCCGCCTTTCCACCTCCTTCTAAGCAACAAAGCTGCAACCAACTCAGTGCTTTGTGTAAGTTTGTGATCTAAAACATGCAGTATTTTAAAAAGTGCGTATCCTGTATCAAAACTGTAAGACATAAAAGGAAGCAACTCGGGGAAAAGCTTCTTCAGACCCTCTCCCTATTTTCAAAAATCGTAAGTTTAAATTTGAAGTCTAGTCTTCATTGATGGGCTACACTAGTAATGTTCAGACTTGCTCCTGTGACTTACATTGCTGGGAAAGGAGGAAATTTTGGAGCGTAGTGAAGTTTCTCCACAAATCACACGCCTCTTTTGCCTGTCTGCCTGTGGAGAATATAAATGTGTGTGTGTTTCCTGGTGGTTGTCCAGGTGATAGACTCTTTGGCATTCCACAGAACGGCCACCTGTCTGCCTGTAATAAATGGTGTCTATAAAGGGAAGTGATCGCAGCCATGATACAGCCAGAGGCATTTGTTTATATTCTTATAATATGTATCAGATTGAAGAGAAATTATCACAATTGACAAATGGAATGTGGAGACAGTGGGTATGAGGAAGCTCAACCAGAGCTGGGCCAGCTGCAAACTCTCTTCAGTGACGGCTGTCTGCAGAATGCAGCCAGCCAGTGATTAATGGTGGAGCTGGAGGCTTGTTTGTGTTAATGATCCACACAGAATCATTTAGGTTGGAAACCTCTCTCCGGTGCCGGCTGTCTGCAGAATGCAGCCAGCCAGTGATTAATGGTGGAGCTGGAGGCTTGTTTGTGTTAATGATCCACACAGAATCATTTAGGTTGGAAAAGACCTTTAAGATCATCAAATCCTGCCATAAACCTAACACTGCCAAGTCTAGCACTAAACCATGTCCCTAGTACCACATCTCCATATTTTTTAAACCACAGAAACATAGAATCGCAGAATACTTTGGGTTGGAAGGGATCATCAAAGGTCCCCTGCAGTAATTTTTTTAAAAATTAAAGAAGTTATCATTGCAACCTCCAGGGATGGGGACTGCTCCCGGGGCAGCCTGTTCCAATGCTTAACAACCCTTCCTATAAAGAAATTTTTCATAATATCCAGCCTAAATCTCCTCTGGCACGATTTGAGGCCATTTCCTCTCATCCTATCACTTGCTATGTGGGAGAAGAGACCAACCCCCACCTCACTACAACCACCTTTCATGTGGTTGTAGAGAGCAGTAAGGTCTCCCCTCAGCCTTCTTTTCTCCAAGCTAAACAGTCACAGTGCCCTCAGCTATTCCTCATAAGGTTTGCTCTCTAAACCCTTCACCATCTTTGTTGCTCTTCTCTGGTCACCCTCCAGCACCTCAATGTCCTTCCCGAAGTGAGGTGCCCAAAATGGGACACAGTGCTCAAGGTGTGGCCTCACCAGTGCTGAGTACAGGGGGACAATCACTGCCCTGCTCCTGCTGGCCACAACATTGCTGA
>NW_010430840.1:14063-14383 GCF_000710305.1 Buceros rhinoceros silvestris
CTAATACAGGCCAGGGTGACATTGGCCTTCTTGGCCGCCTCTTGGCCTTATTGAACCTCGTACCATTGGCCTTGGCCCCATGGATCCAGCCTGTCCATATCTCTCTGTAGAGCGTCCCGACCTTCAAGCACATCAACGCACCCACCCAACCCAGTGTCATCTGCAAACGTACTGAGGGTGCACGCGATCCCCTCACCCAGATCATTGATAAAGATGTTAAAGAGAACAGGACCCAGTACTGAGCCCTGGGGGACAACACTGGTGACCAGCCACCAGCTGGATTCAACTCCATTCACCACCATTCTCTGGGCTTGGCCATC
>NW_010430841.1:0-2334 GCF_000710305.1 Buceros rhinoceros silvestris
CCATCCCTGGAAACATTCTAGGTCAGATTGGACTTTGGGGGTCTGAGCAACTAGCTCTAGTTGCAAATATCCCTGCTCAGTGCAGGCGATTGGACTGAATGACCTTTGAAGGTCCCTTCCAACCCAAATCAATCTATGATTCTATGGTTCTATGATTCTACCACACCCACTTTCAACTAAATATGCTGTACTTCAGTCTCAAATAGGTATATAACGCTGCATATCCCACAGATACGCTCACAAGCCAGGATAATTACCAGTTAAATACCTGCTTCTCCCAAAATCAGAAGGTTCAGAGCCAGATGGCACCAATGGTTTTCTGACATGTTTTTAGTCTGAGTTTTTTCCTCCCTTTGTGTTGGCACAGGAATTTATGGGCCGGTCCAAATTGCAAATCTCGATGTCAGCTGTGTATTTCAGCCTTTAATCGGTAACAAAGAAATGTCTCCCCTCGGTACATAATGGAGAGGGATTGGCTGGTTTCACAGAATAATGTGGAATAATAAACTTCACAGCCTTTTTGTGAATCTGAGGTATTGTTTTTGGATACCCAGTGGTATGTATATCTTTCCCTTCTTGTAGCTCCACCACTTTCCCCTTTCACTTCATCCTGCAGGGAGCTCCCACTGTTACCCAGCCTGGGACCTGTGTACTTGGCCACAGGTCTCTGAGTTGGTAAGCGACCTTTCCCTTCCCTTTCCACACACCTGCATCATTTCAGATCTTCTTACATAGCCTTTATTGTCTAATATTTGCAAATTTTTCTGTCCTAAACCATTTTGAAAGGCTGTTGCAGGTTGTGATGAGGACTTTTCACACAAAAATAATTATAAGTATTGAGCAAACACATGGATTGACACTCATATTCCTCAAACACCATAATAAGGAAATCCAGATAGCGCTAATTATCTATTAAATAAGCAACATAATAAAGATTTTTATATGAGTTCACTGTAAAACATCAAAATAAGCTCAAACTTTCATTTACCAGACTTGTAAGCAGTATATCAGTCTGAATACAAGTGAGGCAAAAAATACAGACTTTTTTCCTATCATCAGACATGTTCAAAATAACAAGGAGGTAGCAGAACATTAAAGAACCAACCCAAAGAACAGAGGGAAGCATTTTATTGAACCATCTGCATTGGAATAATTAACTGACAAATAACTGATTGAAATAATCCCAGATTAATTCTTTAGCATGGAAACATCTGCACGGCCTTCTTTCATAAAAATGAAGAGTTGGTTTTTTTGTTTTTTTTTTTTTTTTTAAAGTTGCTTCATGTCACACTTTTTTATTTTAGCTCCCTTTTGGATTCCTACAGAGTCACAGAATAATCTGGATGTTCAGTCTGGAGCACAAATGAAAAAGGAGATGCGTTGAATAAGGTTTGGGGCTTTGTTAGGGTTTTTGTTGTTGTTGTTGTTTGTGTGTTTTTTGCTTTAAATCGGAAAGGATGCAAACAGTGGTTCTTTTGTGTTTTGTTCTGTTCTGTATTTTGAATATCATTCTAAATAGAACAGAATTCTACCAATTCTCTGCACATTTCCTCACATGAATCAGAAATCATAATTGTTTTGTATAATCCAGATATCCACATGAATCCTTACCCAAAACTAGAAAACCATGTGTGATATAACTGTGCTTTTATTCTACTATTGATTTGAGTAGACTTTGGCTCCTCAGTTAAATGGAAAAGATTATTTGCTGAAGGTCTGTGCTGCTCTCCTTAAATAAATATCCTGTTGTGAAGCTTGGTTTTCTACATTTTAGGTCCTTGTCTTTCAGTATTTTTCTTAACACTACAGCTACTCCAAGATTATTATTATTTTTTTTAAGAATAAAACCTAAAGGGTTGCTCCTATGAATGTTGTCATCTTAGGTTTGTACAGTAAGGTCCCTGTTGCACGGCTTAGTGTCTTCTGCCGTTCCTAACACCTTGTCTGATTTTCACACACCCTTCCTGCATCTCCTGGTGCTCCAGAGCACCTTTTGTTTCACTCTCTGCTTTCTCGTTTTTTCGTTAAATAAAACAGAAAAACCTTTTCATCCCTAGTTGAGTAAGTGCCTTCCCATTGTGGGTCCCTCACTGGGCTGCCTTCCACTCCACAGCACACAATGTCAGACAAGCTCTTCATTCACTTGGGGGTTCACAGCAGCATTGTGCAAATCAAAACAAGTTAAAGGACAGATGGCTTGTGGCAATTTAATGAAATGTCTATTCACTGAGCAGCCTCACTCTTGTAAACGACAGCAATGAACTGGCTGTTGTCCTGGCTGCAGTACTGAAGCAGGCACAGGCAGAGCCGCTGAACCTGGGTTTTGCAGGGACC
>NW_010430841.1:2408-5132 GCF_000710305.1 Buceros rhinoceros silvestris
AACCTGTGTTTTGCAGGCACTGCACGAAGGTGACATAACATAGAGGTACCTCCTTCAGCTCTTGCACCACGGGATCCAGCTCCTGGGCTGGCAGCCACCCTGTGCTATCCAGCTGCACGCAGTTGTTGCTGATTTTAACTGTTTTCCTCACATTTACTGCTTCCTTTATTGCTTCATGTTATACGTATGTTCCATGCTTTTCATGGTTCCAAGTGTGAACGAGCGTTGTTAAGAGACCTGAGTAGTACACATGCTATACAAGAACTCTAGAAAGGTGTGTCATTGACATCATCGTAGTAAAACGGGGCTGGTACTCTCACTTCCCTGTAATGTTCTGCAGGCACAAAAGTTCTAATGAGGTTCAGTTGCTCATTTTCATCTGCCCTGTGTATAGTATTTGCATGCATCTTGGCATTTTCTGTAATTCTTACCGATTTGAATATTGCTGATGCAAATTTACTAAATTTATATGACCATGAGCCAATCCTCAGATAACCAATTACAGCCATCAATCAAACTTGCACTACGGCTGATAGAAGTGGCCCCAGTGACTTCAGCGGAGGAAAGATCCTTACTGTTAACATTGGCAGAGGAGCTCTGGGATACAGTTCAGCACCACATCTTCACAAAAAAAAAAAAAAAAAAAGGAAAAAAGCTGAATACTTTCTGAAGCATCTTTGAAACCTGGGCCCTAAGTGACGCAGGGAAGACTGATTTAAAATATGGCTTTTGGGGTTTTTTTTGCCTGAGTTGAAACTGAATGCTGGCCCTGATCTGTCCCCAGTGCTGAGCAACAGGAACGGAGGAATTTTTACAGGAATTCTATGTGAGTGTGGTTTTATATGCACAGTCTTGTATGAATGTGATGATCGTATTTGATTTCTCATGGGAACCAGCATAATTTGTTTCACCCCATTCAAATGGTATTATACTAAAAGCCCAGTTCTTGGTTCATTAATACTATTAGGAATTTTGCCATTGACTTCAATGGGAGCAGAAAACGCTACATTTTCAGTATTACAACCTATTACTTCAGAACCCTTTTTTCACATCCACATTGATTCTCTAGGATGAAAATGGCTCCATGAAAAAATAGGAGGGAATGAAAATTTACAAATTAATGATTTATCTGACTTAAAATGAACCTACAGAAAGGGGACTAACAGGAAAACAGGCTTCAAAAACATAGAAAGAGGATGGAAATCAGATAAATTTGTACATATCTGTTTAAAGTTACTCAGATGATAAACTATTTTCAGATTATACTTTACAAATTAGCATGCTGCTTGCACAGGTTTGTCCAAGCCTTCCAGCTCTGCAGTAGAATGTGCAGCATGGTGGTACTGGTCAAGCCATCTTGATGATTATTGATTTTCAATTTTTTTCCCCCTCTCTTTTCTGACTGCAGCGGTTTTTCAGAGTAGCTTACTAATAGGACAAATTCCTACAGTCCTAACACACCCTGCTTCCTCCTGACCAAAGCTTGTGCATTGGAGAAACTGTGCAATGCACCCTCACATACCACATTCAGCAAAACTTATCCAAAATCTTCCGAAAGTGAAGGAAAACCTTCCACTCATCAGCAAAATAGAACAAGCAAATGAGCAAAACAGTACCCATCCCATTAGATAATAACTATCTTTATAGATAATTGCCCTTTCATACCTTTGTATTTAGCTTTTAGGTGCAGTGATCAACCGCCAACATCAGTATTTTTCAATCATCTTGTGCATACCAGACTACTTCAGCACTTCATCAGAAAACATCCCCTCTGGTATCATGAGGTGCTGGTTGTTCACGACAACTTTTTAATGATTCTTACTTCACTGTGTGGAGGGATGCTATATAAAAGTCAGAGACCAACAAACATGACTACTGCTGTATTCATGGACTTACTCCAGAACACCTGGGCAAACAAGCCCTGAAAGAGAAGTCCAGGGGAGCTATTTTAACTTGAGGTTTTTCCTTTATTTTGAAGAAACACTGTTTCAGCCATAGAGCTGTGTGGTGATATATATTAATCATAGGTGAGGTCCTTATGGATATTCCAAAAGAGTTGTCCTCTGTGATGTTCTATTTCAAAATGCCAGCAGAAATTCAGATAGAGTGAACAAAGCTGTGTCTTTGAATGTGTTACAGGTCCCTGTGCTTCCTTACAACTGAGAGTCTTGTTTCTGAAAGTAATTTGGTTAATTTGCTTCACCACTACTGAAAGCAGAGAGAGAGACTAAGCAGCTAAGGAGAGATATGAGAGTTAAAAAATGCTGGTTCCTTTGTCATGGGATTGGCAGAAGCTGAGGACACCAAACCATGGTCTGTTACTCTATCAGGTAACTGAACCCAGCGGTGGCAGCACCTTCCACAATGGAAGACTCTTCTCTGAAGAAGACACCAAATTTCTGGCAGTTCAGATTGCTGCTAATTGGGGAAGCAGCAATTTATTCAAATGAATCTCTAAAAGAAATGCCCAAAGTCCAAGGTTTCAGGAAAATCAAACAGAAGTAATTAAACAACTGGCAGAATGTCTCCATTATAGTACCAGTACATTTCCTGGTGCTGAGAAGAACTCTAGAAAGGGAAGAATTAGAGGCAGTTAAAAGGAAGAGTTTGTTGGCATGTCTCTCTCCCTTACTCCTTTTCTCTTTCCCGCTCTTTGGGAAGAGGGGAAGGCAGAGAGGGGTAATAGAGAGCTTCTGTCATTCGTCTATCAGACGGCCAAGCTCC
>NW_010430841.1:5315-10965 GCF_000710305.1 Buceros rhinoceros silvestris
GGGGCGGAGGAAGGGGAAGAGAAGTTACAGAATCAGGTAACTGCAAAAAAGGAGCAAAGAAAGGGTTTTTTTTTCTCAAACTTCAAACTCTCTGCTGCAAGTCAGTGTCACTGCTGCAGGTTTTAATGGAAGTGGGGTAGTGTTAGCTTCTGCTAACATTTCTGTTGAGAAACGCTTGGTGTACACAGGACTTTTTGGTAAGTCTATGTATTTAAATTTAAAATTTTTATCTGTACTCTAGAAGCATGTCAGTAAAACAACAACCTACAATCGTCACCTCACTGATTTTCCAGTTTCAGGAGAAGAAGTGAGTTCACCCATAGGGACTCTAGACATGCCACATATATCACCTCTGATGTGTGCTGGCCCTCAGTTCTTCATGGGTCTCGTATACCTGCAGCAACCCTCTCGAAGCAAATGGTAGAGCAGTGGCTGACAAATAACAATATCCAACCGCCCAGCTGTGCAGTAGCCACTGTGAGGTGGTCTGACAACCATCTTCCCCTTGTCTGATCAAACCCAGACTGTGCCTTCTCTCTGTGCAGTCACCCAGGTCCTGTGTTACATTTTCACCAATGGCCGTTAAGGACTTCCACTTCGATGCAGCAATAAAACTGTCCTTTTTGGAGATTTCCAAATGGCATTTCTTGACTTACATTCTGAGCAGCACTACCCTTAAAAATCAGATGTCACTCTAATATCTAAACAGTACTTACTTCTGTGTTGGCAGAAAAATAACCAGGGGGTGAGCATACCCTTGTATTGCTACTACGACCTTTACTGCCATTGTTGTTGGTTGCTCACAACAGAGTGTCTGATCAGAAAATAATAACAGTGGCATTTCTTTAGTATTACCAACCTAGAAAAGAGAAAAAGATGATTCTTGCTGATCATCACTTACAATGAGAAAGCAGAGAAACCTCACACGCTACTAATTCAGACTTTCCAACACAGCTCAGCTTGTCACAGTGCATAGCTTTCCTCCCTTTGATAAGGTCAGTTTGCCAAAAAGAACAAAGTGCACATGAGTAATACACTACTTGTATTACCTGACCACTTGTATACATGCATCTGTTTTTCTTACCAGGTCTCACTATTCAGAAAGGTGCAGACATAGCACCATGATATAAAGGGTCATTTAAAAGACTTCACAGGGTCTCTGTACTGTGAAGGATTGAATTTTCACTTGAATGCCTACATTTTCACATCTTTCTCTTTACAGAAATATTCTTTTCCAGTGGTGGGCTGCAATTGGCTGTTTTCTTATGTTGACAGCCAGGAATATATAAAATATTAGAGCACATTCATGCAGTGGACTCAGGGGTGCATCATCGTCCAGCACTGGCCAGTAACCTTCTCCAGCTCTGCTCAGCACTGTAGTCTGGTAAAAAGGGAAATTAATATACCATTGCTTTCCTAAAATGTGAATAGATATATGAGTTATTACTTTTATTTTTCAGGCATTCTTACACTTTTTTCTTCTAACAACCTTTATCTTCATGGAATTCTGAAGTACTTCTTTTGCTTCATGGTAAAGTTTAGAATAACTGCAAAAGGATGTCATAAGTGGAAAATAACTTGAAACTATCTTCTGCTGTAATATATGCCTTTCCCCCCTTCAAGGAAGAGGTCACCTTTAAATAAACTTACTTAAATGTAATAATCCCTTACAGAAGTCTCATACACAGAAGGCAGTACAGCTCAGCAGCAGAATATCTGATGTGAGCTGAAATATGCCATGTTGATTCATCACATGTTAAAAAAGAGATTCCCTGGGTCCTTTTATCTCAATTTCTGACCGTCTGAGGCTTGACAAAATTCAGGAGTATTCCTAGTCAATATGTCTTCTAATGGATTACTCTTCTTTGTATTTGTTGCAACATATTTGCTGCTGTGCAACAGTTTTGAGCTATCACAGTCTGTTCCAGGATGGCTGGGAGGTGGGGTCTGAGCGGATGAAAATGGGATGAAGAGCACAGGACCAAGGGCATTGGGTCAGACTGAAGTCTACCTAAACTGCAGAATACGGCTGGCAGCAGACTTCTGAGGGGCAGCAAAGGGGTGAGCATTTCCTCCTACTGCCCTCCTAACACTGAATGCCAAAGTCAGCGACGATGTAAATCAAAATGAGCACCTGGCCCTGGATGTAACAGGGACTTGTTCACAGGCACTGTCTTCCTTCCTTCCTTCCATTTAATGACCTGCTCTGCTCATGTATATGTATGCTCATGTAGCACAGGTAGTTGAAACATTAGAAGGGGATGTTATGCTATGGTGAACACTGATTTTTTTATACACAGTTTGCTTAATCAGCTTTTGAGGAACGATGAGTTATTCTGTTACTATATTTTCTTTGGCTGGTTTTCTACAGTTTCAATTTTCTTTTGACATGATTTTATATTGTTCTTGTTTGTGAATTCCTCTTGTACTAATTATTGTTCCTTTCTAATCTTGTAGTTATTTGGTCTTCCTTTTCCTTCACAATAAGTAGTACTTTAAAGAATTTCTTTATACACTCAAGTGAGCTGTCTGTTTATCTCGCATCTCCCTTATTTATCCTTTGCTCCTTATGTCCCCATTTTGCAGTCAGGACTGCACTGGACATCTGCTATTTTTGAGCTGTCTTTCAAGCCATAGATTATTTCAGTTCTTGTTTCTCTGTACTGTACTTCACCAATACATTCTTGTCCTTGACATAATTAAAATGGCTTTCTCTCCATTTTCTCTGAATTTTGTCATTTTCATACCTATGCATGTGTTCTCCTGCAGGGTCTTCACCAAGAACGTCCTACCAAAATAAGTGGCAAATTTTATGCTATTTAATATCTTCTTAAATGGTCTGAAAAAAATGGGTGAATGGTGACATGAAAAAGTTTTTCAGTACTAGAAACCTTTTCAGGATATTCAGACCTAATGTCGATTGAAAAAACTTCTGGTAGAAAGTTAGATGCCTGTCATTGCAAAGTACTGTATATGGGTTAAAAAAGAATTGCAATTGTGCGTGCGCAGTGAAGAGCTGTATGTTAAACAGTAAGAGACAGGACAGACACTTTAGAGTCAGTGCAGAGCCAAAGCCATAAAGCATATATATTGAGGTAATAGGAAAATAATAACTGAAGAAACCAGAAAATATCATCATGTAACAGCTTAAATTTCTGCTGCTCCTATGTCTTGAATGTTCTGTGAACTT
Organism: Buceros rhinoceros silvestris; assembly: GCF_000710305.1. Classification (NCBI taxonomy): domain Eukaryota; kingdom Metazoa; phylum Chordata; class Aves; order Bucerotiformes; family Bucerotidae; genus Buceros; species Buceros rhinoceros. The sequence continues at coordinate 8,506 of NW_010430841.1, forward strand.
CTGATTCTTCCTTTTCAGAAAGGATGTAATAGAACTATCAAAGATATAGAGAAAGGGCAAAAAGTATGATCAGATGTGAAACAATCTAAATCAGAAGAGATTAAATAGACCAGGTTTCTTGGGAAAGAGCCCTATAACAGTATGAAAGGTACAGAGAAAATGAACATGGGGCTGCAAACTGTGATTACTTGCAACACAAAAAAATAGATAAAGATAACTTAACTGTAAGATACACTTCCATGGGAGCAAAGTGGAGCCAAAGTTCTGGGGACTAGTTGTTTAAAAAGGGTTAAAAAATAAAAGAAAGGATTGAACAAGTTCATGGAGGTCAAGTTCACTGATGGCTTTGAAATGTAACACTCTAGATGTAATCTCTAAATCAGAATATTCCTAAATTGCTGTCTGTGGAGGCGGTATAGAGAAAGAATTTTGTGTACACATACATGACCCTTTTAACAGTAACTTTAAGCATTGCTGGCACTATGTGCCATCATCTTTGCTGATTAACCCTTACAATGAGTGTGATACACTCCAGCTAGAAATTTCTCTGACCATCCCATCCAACCACAGCATAAACATGCACTATTCTCTATGATGCCATTCAGTCTGATATTCTGTTTGTTGGGGTTTTGGTTGGTTGGTTGGTTGGTTTGTGGTTTGGGTTTTTTTGTGGTTTTTTTGGGGGGTGGTGGTGGGGAGGGAGTGCGGAGAGAAACTGCTCCTTCTTCCTTGCTCTTTGTACATGTTCCACCTCTGCTTCCTTGCAGCAATGCCAGGTGAATGCAGAGACAATTTAAGCAGTCCATCATGCCTCCTAGCTTGAGCTTTAAGGTAATTTTGAGGGGTAAAGAATCAGTCACAGAAAAGTCTGTCACTGTACAGTTTATTAATTCTGTTTGATTTCAGAGAACTCTCTCAGTGCATGCATTTCAGACTGGAGTCACTACTTTGAAAGTGGGTCTTGCCTGCCTTTTCTGTCATTATCATGTCTTTTTACCTCCAGACTGATTTAGGAAGGGAGTTGCAGTAAAAGCATGCTGATCTGATGCTCCCAGTGAAGCCGGTTTTGGGACAGAGTTACCGCACAGTCTAGCAAGAATTAGTTTCAAGACTGATTAGCAGAGGTAAACAAAAGACTTATCTAGGGATGACAGGCATAGCGATTCCTGTTGCTCATGTGTTTCCTAAAAAATACCCACAACAGTATGGAAAACGACATGGTGACAAAAAAGAAACTGGAGAAGTGCCACATGAAAGACATCTGGGCTCCTGAGGTGCTTCAGTGTTTCAAAGGAGGCTGCTGACAAGATATACATACCTTACTTTCACTATGGGTTTACAATTCTCGTGCTATAATAATTATATTAAAAATCTTCACAAAATACAGGTATTATGTACTTATTATTATGAATCCAAAAGACAGGTGATGACCACAAAAGTAAAACTGACCTCTAGGAAGTATTAGTCTAAAAGCAGCAAGAATGCATCTTACCTTGTCTCTAAGAAATTAAAAACACAATGACTATCCAAGGAATGTGTACTCAGACAAAAAATTAAACAATTTTGAAGCCTACCTGCATTGGTAGGATTTCCATTGGTTAGGATGGTAAGTTTCCTAATATAGGGAAAACTTTGCTATTAGCAAAGTGAAGATTCATGTTTAAATCACATATTAACCTTCTGCAGCTGGCTGAGATTTCAGGTTTTATGGCTTTTAGCAACACTAATTCCAGTGACAAAATTAAGAACTTCAGAAAAGAAAATCATAAAAAATTTTGAATGGAAGAAGTGAAAAGGTTTAGACAACTGAAAAAAATGTGCTGACGCTCTGAATATATTCTTGCATCTTTTTTTTTTTGTTCATCTCTATCCACAAAGCCCATGAGTAAGTACCCTGCTCAATAGTTTATCTGTAGGGGCAGTAAACTCCTAATTCTTTTGCAGAATGTTACATAGATCCCTGTAAATTTTATACTCTACAATGAATCCGTATTTTAACTAATGGCAAAGGCACCTCAGTTTAGGCATAAGTCTGGTTTAGGTCTTTTATAATAAATATGAATACATGTACCATTGTCCCGGTTTGAGCTGAAACTTCCTGGTTTGAGCTGAAACCTCCTTGTTTTGGGTAATGGACAAATAGAATTATTCCATGCAAATACGATAATTCCACATTTAGTTGGTTAAGAGAGTCAGGTGCAATGTTACGTGTCAAGGTTATAAAGCAGCACGCAAGGGGAGTGGCTCTCTCTCTCTCTCGAACTTCCGGACTTCACGAGGAGAGGAGAGCTCCCACGAATCTGCTCTGCCGCCGACCAGGCCCGAGCAGGCTGCACGCAGACCGCTGGCTGCCGACCAGCCCGAGACCTGAGGATCTGCACCCCCGGATCGCTCTTCAAGCTCCCGGGCAGCGGCACGCAGGGAGCCGAGTCCTCCCACGAACCGACCTGCCGCCAGGCC
>NW_010430841.1:11634-21073 GCF_000710305.1 Buceros rhinoceros silvestris
AGCCACGCCGCCCCCTCCCTTCCCGGCGCGAGAAGAATTCTACGCCTCGCTGGGACAGCAGAGCAAACCAAGGTTTTTGCACTCTTATCTCGTCGTTGGCTGCCTGCCCAGACTTCTGACCTTGAAAAAGGAACAGTTTGTGTAAACCTGGATTTCTTCGTTTTTCCCTTTCCCTCAGTTTGTAACTATATACATAGATACATAATAGAGTATAGTTGTGTAGTTTTATTGTATATTAAAAGTTTGTTTCAGCTTTCCAAATGCAGACCGAGGTGTGAATTTCTTCCTTCCCCTTTAAATCTCCTCTGTCTATAACAAGACAGAAGGATTCGTTAAGATAATTCGAGGAGTAGGTACCTCAGTCCCTCGACCCTTAACAACAGTGCTGTTTCTACACACATAATTATCTTAATAAATATTCTATCACATCACATAGGTGTGAAGATTCCTTGCAGCACTCTTTAGCTGTTGCTTTGCAGAAGTTAGTCTTCTTAATTTCCCTCAAGCAGTGGTGATGTGATGAAAGGGCTGTCATTCATTCAGGTCGGTAGGTGAGAGACAGTTGGCCCAGCTGATCTGCTGTTTTAAATGAGTTCTGCCTCAGTGTTTGTGTGTGTGTCTTGATGCAGTGGATTTCTACACTGGATTTTTATGTTGTTTTTTTTTTGTCCTTCTTGTTGACAAAGGGACGTGCCATTGTCATCCTTTTTTGTTGCACTGTGGTGAGATAACTGTGTTTTAGAATATCAGACTGTACCATTTCGCTATGTAAAATGCCCGTATGAAGGCATTATTGTCACCTGGTGAGTAAACTCACAGTATGAAAGAACGGAGAGGAAACTGCCAGTCTGCATTCTCCCAGAGATGTCCAAGGGGACTGAGATGTGCCTGTTGCCTGGTACTAAAGGAACATCCCTCAAATCCTCCAGGCTTCCCTGGGAAAATACCACCCATTGTTTTTATTCTGGTCATATACCTATACACAGCTCTTAATTACCCTTAGTGTGGGTAGAATTTGAAGAACACAAACATCAGAAATCAGGCAAAACTCAAAACTGAAAAAAACCCCCTTAGCTTGTGGTAGAGTTCAATTCCTACTTCTGCTAGACCTTATAGCATTTTTATCTAGCTCCGCACTTGAAACTCATCTTTGTGCCTGGCAGACGCAACTATGTGCATTTATCACCAGGACTAAATTCTGTACAATACAACCAAGAGGAAAAATACAGTAATTTTGCAGTCATCCAGCTTGTTTCAAGGTATCTCATAGACATAATATGGAGACACTAAATCTCCTCTGAATATTTAATAGTTATTTAGAGACATTCTGAAGGTATTTAGTCTGATCTTGGTTGCATTGCTTTTTATCACAAACAGCTTTTTTGAAGCCAGCTACACTGTACAGGCATAAAACTGGAAAAAGTTTAGAAACTCAGACTTCAATTATCCTGAAAACACACAGGAATTTGGGCTCTTCTGAGCAGGAGTCACACTCTGTCCAAAGCCTGTCCTGTACTACAGAAATTATTTTTAGCCTCAGAAATACCACAATCATCCACAACAGCCATTTCCCTCATTCAGTCATTCAGTCATGTATCTGCCTGAAAAACAGAGGGAAATGGGTACAGTTTTACTTGAGCAATTGATGTCACATGCGGACTTTTAGAAGACAGTTGCTCCATTAAGTACTTGCTGCGTTAAAGTTATGCATGTTATGGTGCAGCACAATTTCTGTAACATTTTTCGACATTTGCCCATAGTATGTCAAGATCTGGATAATAATACACCAGGAAAATTGTGGATGTTAGTGCAAATCTAAATGCACAAATCCCATTAGTTTTTTAGAGTGCAATACATTATTTTGATTCCTCCCTGCACAACTGCTACAGCAAATCAGATTGTGGACTCTCCCAATGTTTGCAGAGGAAACCTCATCTTCAGTGGGACAACACAGTGTTCAAATCACGGATTACAAGACAACATGTGAAAAAAAAAATATTGATATGAACCTTGTTAGCTTTCCTCAGTAGGTTTTAAACTTTTGTTGGAATATGTGTTTCAATGGAGAGGGAGGCTTAAAATGGTTGAAGATGTGCTGATAGACATTACTTTTCTGTAACAGCTATTAAGCATGCAAAGGGTAAAATTACGGGGGTGGGGGTGGGGTTTGACGTTCCAGTGAGCTCATTACTTTTTTTTCTTATACTCTTCTGAGTTCAGCCCCGCTAAAATCCATCTGTCTTGCCTATAAGTCAAATTCACCTCTTACTATGGAGATAAATGGGATGATCAGGTTTTGAGCCTTACTCGTTCCAAGGTAAAAGGGGCTCATTTCTGCAATATGTTTTAATGGGGAATCCCAGGAAATAATGTATTTTGGAGTTATCAATAGCCGGAAGCACATAATAGAATTAAAACCTAGAATATTTTCAAAGGCAGGGGACTTTGTATAGTCAGAGGGAGAAAGGTTTGTTTGAAATGAATTGAAAAGGATCTAAGCAAAACAGGTGGAGTGATTAAGAAGAAAAAGAAAGAAAAAAGGAAGTTCTTGCAACATCCAGGCTCTCAAGTACATAATTTCATTTATCAGATATTTATGTTATAAAAACATAACAAGACTCCCTTCTGTTATCTCCTTCCAAATTTCTGTGCTATATATTTCACCAGCAAAAAGCAAACAGCAGTCTAAGTGGAGACCTCTACAATTCCTTGGTGTTGGTGTCATAACAGAATAGTAAGAGGAGAATATTTAGGATTAGGATAATTAAAAAAAAATATTATGATTATTAATGTATTAATAATATTAGTAGTAATAACAACAACAACAACCACCAAGGAAATGGGAGGAGAGTTTGGTTTCCTTGGAGATAGAGGGAACGAGGTCTACCTGAAGACTAACTGAAATTTAATTTACATGTCTGATTTATTTGACTGCTTACTGCTGGGTGGTAAAAGCTAGATACTGAATGACTTACAGTACTTCTCCTACACCCATATAAGTTGGCAGAGCATCTTACTGTCACCTTGGGCTAACAAGGAGAGTGATTCCACTGTTCCCACTGGTGTGACATTAAGGAAAATGAATTTTTTTTTTTTTTAGTTTATCAGATGATTTATTTACAGAGTTGACTGTACAGAAATTAAACAAACACCTTATTTTTACTGTCTGCAGCCTGCAAATGGATTCTGAACATGAAAAACAGAGAAAGTAAAGGTCTCTCCTGGATGTGTGAAAAATTCTACAACAACCCTGGAAAATAAAGGGAACTGTATTACTGCGTGTTTAGCAACAGCTAATTTACACACTGGAGTAGATCTTTCATGAATTACACAGAAATGCAAAGGAGAAAGGAAAAAAAATAAATGAAGGAAAAAAAATTCCAAACAACAAACGCCAAACCCCTGCAATTGCTTTCTTCCACTGTGCACGCTGACGAATTCCTGGCACATGTTAATTAATGCCCTGTTGTGTTTGGCAGCTTACCAAGGACTGGGACTGAAGTCAGAGGGATCCTTTAGACTAAAAGTGGCTCACAACATAAATTGAAAGGAAAAGATTTGTATTTATTCAAGCTGTGAATATTCGTTAGGAAGAAGCCTTTTTGCTGTTCATGCAATTAATTGAGATGAATTGCCATCTATCACAATATTTTATCATTAGTACAGTAAAATCTTAAACCATATAGAGTGACTAAAAAACATTTCTACTATTAATGTGCCAATTTGTCGAAAAGAATACTCTAAAAAAATCTAGTAATCCTTCTCAGATTCAGACTAGGGGAGAGGGAAGGATAATCACCATCAAAGTAAAGTCTTTAAAATACTCAGTGAGTATTTGTTCACATTTGTAAGTAAATGCATTTGACTGTGTTGTTATTACTTTTGTTTGAGAGTCCTGTGAGCAGATTTCTATTCTCAGAAATACCCAGAAAGTAAGTTTGATTGGTTGTTTTTTTTTTTCCAAGAATATTGACAACCACCCCTCACTTTTTTCAGATAATCAGTTAGAATTAAATTTACAACAGAAAACCAGTTTGGAGTTCTTCATTCAGCCTAGAACAAAAACTGCTGGAGTGACCCGCCCTGTTCAGACAAAGCAGCACAACTTCTCAACATCAGAATTGCAAAGCAAACAGCTCACAAGCTAGAGATTATTCACAGAATTATTTTTCGAATAATTTCAAAGAACAAATACATTTGTGAAATTTATGATGCAATTTTTGGCAGCTTGGAAGGAAGAAAAAAATAATTAACAGAGAATTAAAAAGATCCATGGAAAAAGTACCTGTTACAAACTAGTCATCCACTTTGCTAATATGATAGATATAATAACAGTTATACACTGCAGATATCACAGTACTGAGCACTCTGTATGATGTAAAAACATTGTGTGCAGACTAAGAAATGTGTGATTATCACAATAATCATATAATAATTATAATTTTGTATTATAATTATCTCTAAGAGGTGGCATGTGGCCACAACACCCAGGAACTGGGCAGAACCTGAAGTGCTCAGATGTTTAGTACTATCCATGTGCCGAATTTTCCTCTTTGCTTGCCTTTTCTAGGGGGAAAACAGTTAATTATTAGATCACTTTTTTTCTTTTCTTTTTTTTTTTTTTCTAGAATAGACTATTATCCCTGCACATGTAGTCACCAAGGATGGAACCAGGACTCCCCCTAGATTCCATCTCCTCTCCTGGGGAGGAGATGAGTCTGCAGCCCCCCATTATCTGGAGAAAGTCAATCAGAAGTACATCAAGAGGTGCTTAGGCTACCAAAGAACAGCTGTGGGCATCCAAGTTTGTAACTATAACTTGGGTACTCTTAGCAAAGATGTTTCCCTCTTCTGGTTTTGAGAAAGCTTTCTCATCTAGGTTAGAACCCCCAGGTTAATTAAATATATCTTAGCATTAATTTATAGAGCCTAGAAATGCTTTATTTCAAGATTAACTTCATGATTTTATGAAACTGCTAATGTTGTTAGGTAAGAGAGAATTTGGCATTGCATTATTTCCTGCATGAAAATAAAAGACATGCTGTCAGGAGTAATAAGACTTTCACAAGAAAAAACAAAATGTTTCTGAAATCAAAGTTAGCAGGTGGTGTTGGTCTCTACTGAGAAGGGGCTGAATCATCTCCTGTCTTCATTTACCCCAGCTGCAGAAGTCTTTCTTTTCAATCAAGGAAACCCTTCTACAACAGATGAGACGAAAAGATCCATCTCTATATAGTCTTGTCACTACTTTACATTTCTATAAACTTTAATTCAGAGAACATGGAGGTCTAAAAGGACACTAAACGTCTCACTTCAATACAGTTTCCACTTATTCTCTTCTCAGAATGAAGGGAAAATTAATTTTTACAATCAACATTTGACTACTTATGACATTCGAAGATTAATTTTAGAATGTTGGTTACTAATGGACCCATTTTGAGTTACTTCTTCGATTTCTTCTTTTCAATGTTAGCTCTTTTTGCTTATGTATTCCTGATGTCTCTCTATTAACAGAAGATCCTTTTCTTCTCTGCCTATCAGTTACTCAGAGGTTTTTCACATAACACACTTCTCATTGACCGATTTAACCTGGAGTTATTTGTCTAGCAAATTTATGCCTCCTTTCCATCTGTGAAATTGGAACAGTACCACTTGCCTAACTCTAGGGATTAAGCAAACAATTTTTTCTTTTTAAATTTTTTACATTATTTGCAGAAAGCAGTTCCTTGTGTCTTCTCACCCACCCTTTACATCTGTGGAATTAAAAGGTAGTCCTGAGTGGCAGGAAGGTGTAACAGGCCATATTTTACAGACAGTTGAGAGAAGAAGGGAGTTCTTACATGGTTTTCTAGATACTTGATAGCAGCTGCAATTCAAAATCCAGACTTTCTGACATCAAGCAGTTGACATAATTCATCCAGATCATGGATTCTATCCCTACAAACTACTGGTGACGTACTGAAAGTTTGCTGATTACATTGTCTTCAGTTTTGTTAACAATTTGTCTGTTGACCAGATAATATGTTACTCATGCTATATAAGCATCATTTTGTCTAAAAATATTTTTAGCATATGCTGTACATTGCAAAACCTCTCAGTTTACTTGCCAAATGGTCACAACATAATCTGTGAGTTTTATTTTGCAAGCTTCTTTGCAAAAAGGCTATCTACATTTTTACGTAGATAATTTGTTTCCTTTAAGCTGGCTTGACCTAATTAGTAACAGCCTTTCTCATTTTTATGCTACTGATCTGAATGTTGAGATGTGCATTTTTACAAAAATGTGTAGCCTTGCACTACCACAAGTCTTATGGTTTTCTACTGCTCTCAAAAAAAAAAAAAATTAAGTGTTTTTCTGTAATGGAAGTTATTCCTTCTTTGATGACAGTGCAAAATTTTGCAAAATGACCAACATTATCTGGTCCACACAGGCAATTTATTTTAACAGTACAGGAGTCAAAAAAGAGCGAAATACATAGCAAGAGGAAAACGAAATCAGGGTGAGAATGACTGGATTTTCTTCTTAGTCATGTGCTTGAAGAAACCGTCACAGGCTTTGCTCAATGAGCTGGATTTATCTTGACTTACACCACAAAAAATTCACCTGGAAGCAAAGATGCAAGTAAAACGTAAGACTCCTTAGAGGTGTCAGGAAGGAGATGGGCACAGTCAAGACTCGATTAATTCTGGCTGGCAACATTGCCTGGCAACAGAACTGTCCCCTTGTCAGGGTTCTAAGCAAAAATATAAACAACCTGGAAATTGAAGTGATGGATTTCAGCTTACAGGGATGTAGATACTTAGAATTCTTAGTTCTTGATGTCATACTATTTTGCCCCATAAATGAAGTTACGCAGTCACCATCAGCCAGCTTGAGGCAGTGGATCAAGATCACTTGGACACTGCTTCTTATTTAGAAGTGTAATAAAAGCCTTTGATCCTACTTTCTAAAAGAAAGACCTTGGATCATAAGTATGTCTTACAAAACCACCCAAAGCAAAAAATCAAATAAATGTAAATCTGAACAGGGTTCTCATCCAGTAGCCCTGCCTACAGCTCTGGGAGCAGGTTCATTCCAGTACTCACTCCTGGCATGACCCAGCTTCCTGCCAGGCTTCAGACAGCTATATTTGAATGTCCTTTCCTGATTGACCTCCTTCTCTACCATCCTCCCACAGCTTCTCAGTAATAATTATGCCAATTAACTCCTCTTCCCCTGAATTTGCTGATAGAGCAGATGACTTTTTCCAGATAAAGCAAAAAGGAATAAGTTATCATTCAGAGATAGAACAAGAGGCAGATGCCTTTCCGTGGTTTCTTCATGACAGTATATTACTCATACAATCTGTACCCCTCCTCCGTGATAATTTCAGACAAGACAGCTAGCCTTCAGTGTGGGCGTATCTCTATTACTTTCTGCATCTGACCAAGGAATACATAGCTAAAAGAGTTTCCAACTGTAAAAGGCAACTCACTCCTTTTGACAACTGATAATCCCGTATTACCTTTTTTTGACCTCAGCTCTCATAGTTGCAGTTTATGCCTATTTGTTCTCCTTGATTTTTAATTTAGACTCAGTACCTTTCACTTGTTCATCAATAAATACTCTTTGCATATTCATAAAACAAAAATCAATTAATGTGTCACCTTCTTCTAAAACCACACAAAATTTATTTTAGAAAATACCTAACAGGTGAGTGCAGGTGATCTCACGGAGCTTGGGGTCCTCCACCCATAGCTCAGGCTACCTTCTGGCAAGCCAGCCTTCTGGTCATGAGCAATGTCCAAGACAATATGCTTGAACCCCAAGGCCTATCATATTCTAGCAGAACTTCTCCATGCCTGCCTCATTTCAGTATATATTTCATGGATCTGGATGACTGTGGTGACTCTAGATGAGGTCTTTGTGTTGCCTTTCATTATTGTGTTTACACTCCCCTCTGGTAATATTTTTTTTCACGGATCTTAGGTAACATCTGCCACCTCCATTCTTCACATCAGACTGGCAGGCAGCTGTACTCCTGCCAGCTGGGGCAGACAGGGCTTCATCAGACAGTTTTCTGGCTGATAACCCCACCCTACAGGAGAAATTCTTTTGATTGCTTCTAATAAAGATATCTTTGTGTATATTTAAAAAAATTCCTCACATTTTATCTCAAGACTCCCTATGCAATCTGATTCATCTTTTTGCTAATAATGTCTCCTGTGCTGCCCATGCATGTCATCAGCATCTTCATATTTATTTCTTCTGCAAAGACCCTCCTGTGGGAATATTAAATAAGTCTGGCTCTAAGCCAAGGCTAGAAAACTTCCTCCCACACTGATACTTCCAAAACAGCTGTTTTCACACTTTCTTTCAGAATTTTTTTACCCTATTTTCTTAAATTAATTTCTAGCCTGACACCAGCAGTCACTTCCCTGAAGGTTAGATGGACCCTCCACTTCTACTGTAGGCTTATGCTTAGAAAACCAGTTATTGAAGGAGACTATCATGGTCCAGGAACGGTCTAACTCTGCACCCAGGTCCAAAACGAGAGCCCTGGATGTCAAGACATGGAGGAGGCTCACCGTAACTGTTGGCAGACTATTTTGTTGAGCACAGAAATCAAGATTTTGCTTTGTATATGTCTTCTCTTATGCGACATGAGGCATGGGAGCTGGAACAGTCACTTATTTCTTCTACTATATGGCACTTCTATTGCTCTATGAAAATTAACAGCAGTGTGATGCAGCTGGCACTAGGAAATAATGTTATCAGGTGTCTTGAATCAAAGTTGTATGATATGAATAGCCACGAGGAGAAGTGATTTCTTTTGTCTAAAGGTAGGAACCAGGCAAGAAAAAAATACATGCTCACAGCATGAGCATACATCATGGGGCCAATGCTTGTCAGTAACAACAGACTTACAGCATGTGCTCTACAGAGTTGGGATGCATGTCTGCAGTACACCCAGTAGGTCTGGGACAGATTTTTTGCATGTCCATTATAGACTTGACATGCATGGAAAGTTTGGACTCTGCACATGCACCACAAAGCCAGTGTGAAGTGCACATATCTAGATTTTCTGGTATGCAGTAGCTGGTGTCTCAGGTGAGCTGTTGGCCATCTGTACACACTGAGGAAATATACAAAATCCTGTAATTCCATCAGAGCTAAAATGCCATGAGGAGTTAAGGGACACAGCCAGGAATCCCTGGAAAATTTTTAAAGGAACATTGGGTGGGCTTTCAGAGACGGTGGTCAGGAACAAGGGTATGAGAAGACAAGCAATGCAGGGATGAAACCTTTCCTGAAGCACCAGAAAAGTGGTGTCCTTATCCCACCTTCCAGTACAGTCTGATTTAGTTACCACAGAGCTAGTTGCTGTAGTAAACTAATCAAAAGTAAACTAACCAGAAATAATTTTTCTCCACAAAGCTAGAAAGAAGTGGGGAAAGA
>NW_010430841.1:21144-22407 GCF_000710305.1 Buceros rhinoceros silvestris
GGAAAGAGTATGTCACTGTGGCTCCTGGTGCTACATTATGAAGACATAATATAACCTTCTGATAAGTATTGCATATAAAAGTAGAAATCAGACCCCGCATGACAAGAAAAAATGCGATTTTTATTTGCTACTATGACATCAAGAAAATTGGGTTGCTTTATTCGTAGATGGGACTGTATTAGAGCCCCGGTTAGGACATACTACTAATAGTGCTATGTATTTACAGAAGGATGAAGCTTGAAATGAATGGGTGAAAGGAGAAGAAACTTGTTCAGGTTTTTAAATCTTTTCATCTGAGTATTTCTCATTCTAATTTTTCAGTGAATGAAAGGGTACTAATTCACCAGCAAAATACACCTTCCTAATACATCTTTTAACCAACTTCTTTCTCAATGCTTTAGGAAAGATTCTGTCATTCATGCTAAGCAGGAACAGACTCTCAGATGGCAGAAGAAAGAAATCAGTTGCGCAAATTGCTGGACATTTAAACTCATTCTGAATGGGTGTGATCTTTAAATCATCGGTAGCTGACTTTACTGTTATCCTTCCCACGCGTGCCAGGAAAGGAAATGAAATAGCATCAGAGAGTTTTACAGCAATAGATCCAGCCTCAAGTGTTTGGGGAATAAAATCCCTAGGGGTTAGGTGTTATGGGGGTGCTACACTGCACTGAACCTCCTGCAGAATTAACCTCTTAGTCCAGGTTGAAGGCAAAAGCCTCAAGCTCCCAGACAGACAATGTGGGAAGACAGAGTATGAGTGACCAGGTGCCTCAAGCCACACATGTCACATTATAATTACCTTTCTGAAAAAGATTTTCCAGATCAAGATGTGGAACATGGAAACAAGACACCCTTGTCTGATACCTGCAGAGCTGCGGTTGCTCAGGAGTTGGAAGACTGAGCTCTGTCATGGTAGCAAAGAAGCATGAGAGGTGGGATCAAAGTGCAGTGTTACACCTCTAGCGGTGGTATGTGGGTCTGGGTGTGCTGCAAGTAACACATCTTATGGAAATGGATTCCCTGTGTGGATGGTGCTGGAATTTTCTGAGAGCTTTCCCAGCCTCAGGATAGTGGCCAGAAAAGACAAATCCTGAGCAGGGGGAGACAATGTGCAGAGAAATGAGCCATCCAAGGGAGACCTGTACACCAGGCATTGACAGCAATGGATGGAGAAGCTAATGAGAAGGTTGAGTGCCTGGTTGTGAGGAAGCACCCATGATTGATGGATTGTTGTGTTCTTCCCAGACTGATGTGGTTCTTT
>NW_010430841.1:22508-31744 GCF_000710305.1 Buceros rhinoceros silvestris
TTTCCCTAAATACAATTTTCTTTGTTTTAAACAGAGAAATAATATTTAGCAAGAGCACTGCAGTGATTATGAACCTGTTGATACCTGAGTATAGCTGCATCACTGCTGTCAAGACCTTGCAGAAGGGTTTTGTGGGTAAAATTCAAAGAAGGGTGAGTAAAAACATATGAGGTTATGTAAGGCCAAATTAAGAAGTTCAAGTTAAAAGAAAAATCTACATGCTCAAACAGATATTACATTAAAACACTTTGTTTTGTTTCATGAAAATCATCTACTCCTTTCCTGAACTTCTTAGGATTTAGTCTGCAACCTGACCTTAGTTTCTCTAGGGACAAACTTCAGTGTGATAGGTAGCAGAAAGATGGAGAAAAAGCTTCACATTTACATACTCTCTTCATCCTGTGGCAGTATTATGCTTAGGGTTTGACTCAGTCATCAAGATGTAGATTTCTAAAGCCATTTGAGAAGACCTGGGCTATTCTGCAAGTCCGACATTTGGAAGGGCTTGGGTTTCCGCCATGTCCTGTGTCACACTTGCCAGGCTTGTGTGAAGAAGTGAAGTTTACTCCCTACCACAGATGCAAATCCTGCCACTGAATCCTTCATTATTTTTCTGGAAGAAAGCCAATTTCACCAAGGCAAAACTTCCAAAAACTTTGTCCCAGCTTCTCCAGATCCAAAACCTATGCCTATTTCCATGCTTGGCTATACAGTTCCAAGTAAGCAGATCGTGAGGTTATATTTTATTTATAACATTGATAATTTCTTTATGTTTTCCTCGGTAAGCCTCAGCTTATGGCTGCCTTTGTCATTTATTAAACTCCTGATGTCTCTGGAAGCAATTTTATAAGAATTTAGTACAGAAGCTTGCCTGAGTCTGAGTTGATGCACAGATTTACTCTGAATAAATCCAGAAAAAAGCTCGTATTGATAGGGGCATATGTGCTGGGGAAACCAGTTCCTCTTAACACATATATTTACATCTCCATAATTTGTGAGTACTTACTTCACTTACGGTGAAAGACTTCTGGTGAAGCACAGTCTCTGAAATCAAACGTACATTACGGTGTTACGGAGAGCAAGGCCTATATTCCTCTAAAATCTGATTTCAAATTCTGTTTAGTGCTCTGTTTCACTCAGTAGCTACAATACAATGTGTGTACAAGCACCTGCTAAAGCTGGTGGTTATCTTTTGACCACCTTTCTTGCTGGTAAACTCCCCTGAGATTTTCGTAGACCTGCAATACTTTGTGGGATTTATTGGTTTAATAAAATACGACTGTGTTTGGCATCACACAGGAAGAGTCTGATGGCCCCAATCATTGTGTATTTTGTTATTATGGTGAAAACCTTTTCTCAAGAGTGGAAGATGATTTGGAAACGATTTATTTCTTATGCCTACTGTGCTCTAGTACCTTGCTGGAAAAGTCCTGTCCCCATGAGTAGATGTGTTTACTGGGCATATTTTTCTTTTCCTTACTCTCCACTGATATGTCAGTTATGCAGTTATGCCTCTTCTGATCCATGTTTTCTTGTAATAGAAACACACAACTGAAGGTTCATAAAAAAATGACTCCTCCTCCCTGTCCAGGACTTCCATGAATTCCAGTGCACTTGGATGAACTCATCAGTAAAGGCCCGGTGTTTGTGGGGAACTGCAGCAACTGTCTTTGGTAAAAAAAAGGGATTTTTCATTCATGCAAACATGGGCTATTTATAAATTTACAGCTTATAACTTGTGTGTTAAATGAACCAGAGAAAAGTTCTGCAGAATCTTGTGAGGACGGGAGCCACAAGGCTTTGCACAGGAGAAATTAAGTGGATTAAGACTTATTTTGTGTAATAACTCCGGAGGATTCTGGTTCCGTCAGTGGTATGTGTCACACACAATTAATGCAGTAGAGCTAGAGAAGGTTTCAAAGATGTCTGAAGAGCAATAGAAAAGGTAGGATAAATAGCCAAACTAAACAATAATCTAGTCTTCTGTCCTCAGTGTCCTCAAGCTACCCTTGCCCATCAGCAGCTCAATGTGTATAGTATTCTTGAGGGTGGAACACCTTTTTTACACCCCCCTAGAGTTTGTTACACATTAGTTTGAGAACTTTCATCACCCTCTATTTTCACATAAATAAACACATGTAATAATCCCAAGGCAAATTTGGCCGCCTTCCAAGAGACAGAAACTTTGGTGGGATTCACAAATGCAGTGTCAACGCTAGCAACCTGTCAGTCTCTCTAATACAGTGAGAATGCTTCTAAAGTCCAGGACACAGCCCTGCTTGCAACAAAACCTGTCAGCTAAACAAATAAAGTGAAATTGTGGAAGGGAGAGTTGGAGAAATTAACTGCTGTGGGTTATAGTTAATGAATGGTTTGACAAGAAGAAAATCATGGTCATGAAAGTGAACAAATAGAATGGAAACAGAATTAACACTATAAAAAAAGGGTTTGATCACATGCATTAGAGGCCTATTTCATCCAGAAGTTTATTGACTTTTTGTGGGATCTACCCCCAACTAGCAACTGAAGATTTTCCAAACAGGATCAGTGAGATCAATCAAAACATTATAACTTTGAAGTGTGGCTAGGCTGCTGGGTAAAAATATGCAAAATATGTCTAAGACTTCATTAAAAAGTGTCTGCACGACATCTTCCATAAGATATGCAACTGTCTGCCAGCACTGTCTCATTAAGAAAAAAAGCCCTAAATGGTCACTCCCTAAAGATCAGCTGCTGTGCTACATTATGGCCAGCCACAGGGGCATTTTGCTCGTGCCTGTTGTGCTCCTAAGCAAGAAAGTCTCTTGCACAGGAACCAGGTTTACTTAATACAGTACTGTGGCTATGCCTTAAGAGAAAGCCACCAATACTTTTGCTTATTCAGACCCTGCTGTCCACCCCGGTGGCCATTATGGTATTTAATTACTGGACTAAGTATTAAGAAGTCATACAACAGCATGAGGACAATGTCCCTGGGTGATGGGAGGAGGACTACATGGCTCAAAGGACTTTTTTTTTTTAGTATTTTCTGCCTCCTGTGACAATCTTCTTGAAGGAGAAGGTCAAAATTTAGACTGTTCTAAAGGTATTGAAATCAGACATTTTCGAAATAATTCCTTTGTTCTAATCTCCATCAGTAACATTTAGGTGAAATCTCCCCTATCTTTAATTTTACAGCGTCAGCAGAGTTGTATTGTTATTTCCAATCACAGAGTATTCACATCCTGCTCATGCACTTACAACCAGGGCACAATAAACACAGAATTGCTGGTGGTGATCACGACCAGCAGAGGCCACAATGACAAGAAAATACAGAGGATATGCAACTTTATGGTTTCTTCCATAGTCAGAAGGCAAAACTATTTCTCCGTTTTCATCACATCCCCTAAAAAGTCAATTGTGCCTTGAATTTACTGAGCTGAAAGTATTTCTCTGCCCAGTACCATCATCATTGCTTCACCAACCACCAACTCCAAAGGACATAACCCTGATATTTTGTGCTAAGCAATCAATATGCAAAACTGATTTTTGGTTAATGAACTGTGATTGGTCTTCTAAATTATGGGGTCTGTTCTTTGGTCAGATGAACCTACATTCTTAGAAGGCAAATCTGAAGAAGAACGGAAGTTTCAATTTGCTAGAGACACAATGAGAAAATTATTAGATTACTAGAAACGAGTTTCAAGGATCCTTGTTTTTTTAGGACCAAAACATCACAGCTTGAAACATAATTCTTAAAAAAACCAGACCACTGGAAGACAAGCTCACTGAGTGCATGCAACCTAAAATTTTCATTTCAATTACTTCACACCATCTGAGCCTGCACAAGTAGAAGTTTTAGTCAGATGATAGATATCTGTATTGCTTTATTTCGTCTGTGGCAGGGCTTTGGAGAAGAGGTTGCGGTTCCCTGTGAATTCGATCTGTCAAGTAATCTGATTTCTTTCAAGACACAATCACAGTCCTAATCCACTTGTTCTATCTCACAGGATATGTACAAGGTTTAACACAAAGATGATTTTGAACCAACAGTTTATAACTGTTGATAGGGTTTCTCTAAAGATTACATGAGAAAGAGTGGAGCAAGTAGTTACCACCAGAGTGGAGTTTAGATGTACAACGACGAAAGAAGCAGGTTTTGAGGAGTGTAAGGGAGAGTGCTTTGGCTGTTTCAGAGGCAAAAGGCAGACCATTTGTTCTCCTCTGGTTCCTATATACATATAAGCATTGGGAAATTAAGATAATGCATAGATAATGCATGGCACATATATATATACACACATTTTGGCATATGCCCAGCTCCACAGTTAAGTATTTGGTCTTGGTTGGCATGGAAAATCAGGTTCATTGTTAAAAGAAAGATGACCTCTATGATAAACATGTGCAAAAGAGCTTTATTTTTGTTTTCAGTGATATTATCACCAAGGATTCATTCTGTATTATTAAAGGAATACTTCAAAAGAATTCATGTTCGATATTTTTATTTATTTATTATGCTGTAGTTTCTCTGCCATACTTTACAGTATTGTGTGACATTAAGTTCTCAGGTAATACGCTCAGAGAAAGAGCATATCAAAGAAAGGAGGAGAAAAAAAACTTGACTGGAAGAAACTAAGATTCAATTTCTTGCAGAGTCTGATTTCCTAGTTTATATAACGGTTTTAAAAATCAACTTATTACTCTGTAAATCATGACATTCCGTACTTTATTTATCAGAGGAAAAATTAGTGATAGACATAGGCATATTACAAGAAGCCATAGTGAAATTGTGTGACCACATTTTAAAAAAATTGATGAGTAGAGGTTTAGGATCTGTGACATAGAGCTAAAACTTAGTTTGAGTGGTGTTGAATATCACTGTGTTGAGCAGCCTATTATACTAATTTTGCGTTTGCACCAAGTCTGACAGTGCAGAAACAGGAGTATACTGATAACTGTGACACTTTCAATAGCCCCAAAATGTGAATTTGCAGTTAAACCTGGGATGAAATGTACATTGGGGTCCAGAAAAACATTAATTCCCTGAAATGGTTGTATACACTGACTTTCCTTTCCTGTGGTCTGGAAGATAGAAGCACAGTGAGAGGTGGCAGCACAGCTCAAGAGGTTTTATACGTGACTTTTGCCTTAACAAAGTCCAGACACATTGGAAAGATCAGACTTCCAGCATTACAGTCCTCAATATGCTGCTTTTTACACCCTTGGAACTCCATGTTCATTTTGCTGTTACCGGTAACAGCAAACTGGCAACATGGTTCAAAGGCTATCATAAACGTGAAAAAGCATCCAAGATGGTTCAGATGGCTGGATCATTCAAATGGCTGAAGTTTCTGATGTCTCCAGAGATACCAGGTGGGCCATTAGAAAGTCCCACTGAAGCAGGGAAATGGATACATTTATATTTTTAATTAGGGTGTGAGGAAAATGCAGTATAAGATACAAGTAAGACCAGTTTCATAGGAATAAGAACTGTTGACATCTTTTTCAGAGGAAAGAGATGCAGTATTCTCTGTGGATGTGAGCCTAGATTTGCTTCATAGGCCCCTGGAACTCCAGGCTACATCCATCTTGCTCATAGTTCCCCCTTCATTTTAAGCTTTAATTTGGATAGCTTAGAAAACAAGGAGCAAATCTGGTTTTGATATAAGGGACAGAGATATCACAAAGCTTTTTAGATCTAGTACTGCCAAAGCTAGACAGAAAATGAAACCCAAAATATCTTTTTCCTGAAGCTTTATTTACAAAGCTGGGCACATGTTCCACCCAGAAAATACAAGAGAAGAGTGGGAGAGAGCATGAAAGAAACAAGGGCATTGAAATCAACCAGAAAGCAGCATCTTGAAGTAGCTTCTGATTTGCAACGAAGGGATATGTGCTGCTCATGAAATGAGCGAGCTGAAAGCGGTGAAGTTTTCTTGCACTGGATTCTCCTGTGAGCTATACTCCAGTAAGTCACCAACACAGCTGTGATGAGAAGGTGACCCCAGCATTAAATTAGTATCTTGGTAAGGCTTCAGTAGGGTTCATTCTGGTTATCAGGACTGAAAATGAGCATTCAAGACTGTAGACAGGTCCCAGAGTGCAGTTCAGGCAGGTAGTTGCTCACCCAAGACAAGCAGATGTTTGCAAAATTTCCTCACCCATCACTGAAGAGCTCAAAATGCAGGAAATGTTTGTGTGATGTTGCAATAACATTTGTCTTCTGTTCTCCTAGGAGAAAAAGGTTTAAAGACCAAAGACTAAAGAGATATTTAATCAGAAAGAATATCTGTTTCTGCGCTCCAGTAAGAACTCAGGGCACTCCCTGCTCCGTGAGCTGATGGAGGAAGGGCAGCAGAGAAAGGGAAAATGGGGAAATACCATCTTTCAGGTGCTGCCATGAGACCATAGCCCCCATCACAGCCACCGTGATCTCTTCCCAGCTGAACTGCCAGGGGATGTGAAAGGAGATCCATTCATTGGGATTTTTACAACTCACTTCTGTCTTTTAAAATTAGATACCAAAACACACAGTTTCATGAGCAGGGAAATGAAGCAGCCTTTCCAAGGGATCTTTTCCATATACTCTCTTGGGATATCAACAGTGTACTTAACATCTATGTAACAGTCAGAAAACTTATGGGAACTCAGTATCTTTGATGCATCAGCCTAGCTAGCAAGATTGGTTGAAATAAGCCAAGAAGTTTAAAAGTTATTTGGAGAGGCATAAAATGGAGAATTGAACAGGAAAAGTCTAAAGCGAATATGCATGTTCTCTTTGAGAAGAATTAAACAAACCTTTGTTCTTGAGGCAAACATATTAAAGTTATTACGGTTTGAAAGCCATTAACTATCTTTCCATCAGTGCTGGTACCTGGATCATGGTCTCCACAGGAAGCTGAAGAGGGGGATGAAATACTTGGACACAGGTCTTTCAGATCAGTTTAGGGGCGTTAACGCAGTGCTGGTCACTGTCTCCTCATGCAAACTCTTAGAGCATTTCACTGCTGCTTGAGAGTTCAGTTGTGGTTTCCTCCTTCTCACTGTTTTTTTCTCCCTTTTCTCAATCTCCCTGCCCCAATTATGTACAGGATTTGCTACACAACAAAACTTACTGCCCTTGTATCTCTAATGGAGCAAGCCCAGGCAACTCAACTGGGAAGACAAGCATCTCACAAAAGCTGAAGGTGGAGAAACTTCCTCATGGAAGTGCTTGCAACAGATATGAACCACTTCTATCAACTGCACAAACTAGAGAAAAGGTAGTACTAAAACATATGACCACTTTTAGGTGGTTTTTTCATCCACAGATCCTGAGGCACTTTGCACTTTGTAATTATTCCCATTTATAGGGAGGATACAGAAGGAGAAAGTCAAATAATTTCTTAATCTACTCAGAAAGAAATAAGACTAGGCAGACAACTTAGCACCAATCTCTTTGCCAATAAATCCTAGACCATAATAAAGAACTGACAATTTCTGTCCCTTTGCTGTGAGGTTATTGCATCGTACAGCAGCAGCAGTTGAAGCCTGAATATCACTTTCATATAGAGAAGGTTCATCAGAAATGTAAACTTATATTTTGTCTCGTGCTTTCTTTAATTTATTTTAATAAGCAGTTCCCCTATATTTTAATATGATTTTATTAAAAAATCTCCACAATACCAAGGATGAAAAAGTCACATGTCACTTCTAAATGTCATCGGCTTCAGATGAAGCACTGCATTGATAGTTATACCGATACCCAGACGATCATGGATAGATGAGTTTTCATTTAAAATAGATCTGGCTGCAGTTTGTTCTGCTTTAACTGAGTGGAACCTGCACTCGTTCATTACAGTATGTTGGAGGAAAGCAAACATATTTATTTTATTCCTGAGCTAGACTGTAGGAGAGCATGGGCTTGGTTCTTACTGTAGCGCTGGAGATGCCCAGCACTCGAGTGGCAAACCAGCAAAGCATTAATTCTTAAGAGTCCACATTGTCCTGCTGACATCAATAACATCAAATAGGACCACTCGCATGGCTAAGCACATGTTTCAGTGTTGCTGTATTAAGATCAAATAACCTCCATCAACCGTTTGTCCGAAATGACAGAAGAACTTATGTTTTGCTTGGGATTTTTTTTACTTTCTTTTAAGTAGAGGTAGTTTGGGATTTTTTCAGTAGTTCATATGTGAACTAGTGACCAGATAAAAAAGGTAGTGCAGAACGTTGGTGAAAAATAGCTTATCTTTCTTTTTTCTCAAATTCACATTTATACTGTGGTATCCATATTTTGCAGTTCAAGTTTGAAAGTGTATGTAATGGATGATAGGCGTCTCATAACTTAAAGCAGAAAAAAAGAATCTTACTATAAACACATACAGACACATATACTTTCCCTCCTAAATATTAGATATCTGTGTCTTTCTATCTATTTCATAGAATATACGCATATAAAATACATGATCTTTTGTCTATGGCTTTGTGTGCAGATTATAAATACATTAAAACATAAATGATTTATTATTGAAATATCACTGTTTCTAGATTACACTGCATGGTAGATGAGCTGTCATAAGCAAAAAAAGGATCCACGGGTTTTCAACAAAAGAAGAGAATAGGGCTGCCAGAGTGTTGCAGTGGTTTGGGTGGGTTTGTGCGCATGCATGTGTATGTGTGTCTGTGTCTGTGTGTGTGTGTATTTTTTTTTAGCATCCATCCCTGCCACTCTTTGCACTGCCAGTAGGGAAAATCATATCCATGGCAACCAACTGCACCATTCCTACCCACATCAATGACGCCTCCAATCTAAACTGTCAAATATTCTATGCACATCATGTAAAATAAGTCTTTTTTCCTTATACCTCTGTGCATCTAGTTTCCGTGGCTACATGTTTATGCAAATGAGAATTGTCCTTTTTCTCTCAGGTTGATTGAGCACTGAATTTGTTTTGCACCTTGGCAAGGCAAAGCCTTGCCACCTGGTATACCACATAATTGCAAAAACTGTATTATAATGATAACTCTTCTTAAATTAATCTGATAATAGCAGCTACCTGTCATGTGAGGAAGACTTGGAGTGTACTTTAAAAGAAGAATGTTAATATGGGTCTGTGATATGTGAATAATGTTTAATTTGCTCTCTAGGATGTATTAATTTTTAGGACAGGAAAGTGAGTATTTGATTTGTTCTTTATTGTTACCAAAACAAAGAAAACGTCCCTCATAAATCCTGAATGACAAATTAGCAACCCCCCCCCCCGCTTTTTTTT